>NC_136892.1:21719778-21874778 GCF_949152265.1 Phoxinus phoxinus
AATCATATTTCTGACAAATATGTTTAAAATGATGGACACTCACATGAGAACGAGACTCTAGGCAAATCTGTGGTCTAGAAGAAGCACTGCAGGTTTTTTTTGTTTCTTCTTGGACGCAATGATGCAATCACATGACTAGCTGCCAGTGGCCTCTTGCAATTATTCAAATTACTAAATTTGTTATTTACTACAATTTATATTAAATGGGTTCAATTAAACAATATACCAACAAAGATTCTGCACATTAAAGACACCGGATTAACCATATAGGGGGAGTTGTTGAGTTGAACAGCCCAGCACAAAATCAGTGCTAATCTGAACATTAGTGTTGCGAAAAAAATAGCTAACAATTTTACTTAAAGGTACACTATGTAACTTTTTGCCCTCTAGCGGTTAAAAAACAAAACTGCATGCATTTTGTTGAAGAACATTCACTCATTCACTAAGCATGCGTATGCACAAATTTGTGCGGGAAATCTTTTCACGAAACTTTTGAAAAACTTTTGTACTAAAATGTATTCTAAATTTACGACAAAATGTAGGAATAACTTATTATATTACATTATATTCATAGTTTAAAATTAACACCCGCCACATAACGCTGTCAAATCACTAGCCAATTTGGCGGGTTTCTTATATTTACTCACTTTGCTGGGGAAGTTTGTGTTCCCCACTTTGCTGGGGAAGTTCGCAAATACTCATGAGAGTCATCATGATATATGAAATACAGCCTATTGTGCAGAATCTGCGGATATCTGGCTTACTTGAACATGCCCGTCACTATGCAACAAATAACGGGGCGAGCTGAAGCAATAGCGAAGATTAAAAAGCATTTGGTTAACAGAAAAGACATTGTTATTTTCCAACATCCTACAATTTTGAACTATGTTTATGTTGCTAAGAGTGGTGGCTAGGGGTGTTGTGTAGTGATACCGAGTGAATAAAATAGCCCTGTTATATCATGAATAAAACACAGCTATTGACCAATCAAAAACTGAATCAAGGACTGGAACTAACCGTTTTATAAATAAAATGATATAATAAAATGAATAAATAATTAGATTTTTTTGTCGCCATACATCTGCTAGAAGAAAGTCAGGTAAAGTTATCTGCATGCACGTGCATGTCACGATTAATTATAATCCCCAGCTGATCCTTAAAGGGATAGTTCACCCAAAAACGAAAATTCTGTCATCATTAACTCGGTCTCAAGTTGTTCCAAAGCTTGTACGAATTTCTTTCTTCTGCTGAACACAAAAGAAGATATTTTGAAGAATGTCGATAAACAGTTGATGGGCCTTTTTGACTTTCCCCCCACCATAAATTACTGGGGCCCATCAACGGTTACCCATATTCTTCAAAATATTTTTTGTGTTCAGCAGAAGAAAGAAATGAATACAGGTTTGGAACAGTGTGAGTAAATTATTATTAAAGCAGCACTAGGTTACTTTTCTTTTTTTTGCTCTCGGGGTCCCCCTACAGTTGGGAAACAGTATTGTCCTCTACTAGCCTACTGTCGTAAACTCTGTCATACATGCACGTGCATCTGTTGACAACCATGATAGCCCTGAACACTGTAGGAGTTCACATGCAGGTGTTCTGCTTGCGTCGCGTGTGAAATGTCTTCATCCAGGTACAGTGGCATATATTTCAGCATGTCATGATATGAATATAATTTCATGGGTTTTATTTTTTTTTCAAACGACAAATGATCGCGATGCTCACGTTTACAAGCCAGCGTCATTATAGTAGCCTAGTCTATTCGTTACCGTTTTACTGAATCTATATGATACTTCAATGCAATGTTTGAGTGGTAGATAATAACCATATATCGTCAATATTATAATATCAAGCTACCTATAGATGAATCTGCAAATTTTACAAATCGATTTGCATTATAGCTTGTTTATTCGTTTACAAATAAACAAATATCACAGACATGTTAGGTATCCTAAAATATTATTTTGTACATCTTATATATTTACTTGCAAGAATGTAGCCCATATCAAACTTGTACACGCCGTTTAGACATAGGCTTTCATTTGATATTTGAAAGTCCGCATCGGTCGAGCATAGGGTTGCCACCTTTGATTTGTGAAAAACCGGGACATTCAGATTATTATTATTTTTTGGGGTCTGAGTTGTAGGTTGTAAATAGTATTTTCTTTGACACTGGTGGCTCATCCGACTTTGTTGTGTTATCCTCATAGACAGTGGTTATCCTCCTCGTCCGTCTCTCTCCCCATTTCACACAATAGATGTAAATAGACAGTTTTTAAAAAGCTAGCTAGCAACTAAACTCACACTGTATCATCTTGGATGTGTGTTGATGCGCGCGCGCGACCGACCGACAGCACAGGCAGTTGCTAGGCGATAAGTTGAGCTTTTAATCAAATAAAAGTAAACGCCTGGCATTGGCCAATCCACTGTTTTACCCGTTTTTACCATGGTTTTTACCCGTTTACGGACACAGGATTGGATGTACTGTACACAACTATGAAGAAAACACAGTAGCGGTAGACGGAAACGGTTTAATTTGAAACCAGGAAATTCTACTTTAGAAGTATATTTTCACAAAAAAACGGGACAATTCGTGTCCCGGGAAAGAATATGAATTTTCTGGGACTGTCGCTCAAAAAAAAGAATAATCCCTGGAAAACATCGGGCACCCCTCCTCCTCCTCCATTTCACGCCAGCGAGGAAACGCTAGCCCAATGTTGATCCTCGTTCTGCCTTTAATACGATCACTTTCTCGTTTCCTCTTGTTGCTTTCCTCCGACAAAACCTTTGCTTTCTTGCTTTTCTGTCTGCTTCGGCTATGACTATAACATTTGGCAAACAAACGCTAGTTTCGATTTTTAAGGAAGTGGTGGTGGAAGTGACGTATGCCGTAAAGCAGTCGAATTTTGTAGTTCTCTTTGTTCGCCGGTTACTACCCGAAACCCGAAGTTTAAAAGTACGATTAAAAACGCTACAGACCCCGTCGGGCTATGGCAGACGTGTCATTCAACCTATTGTAAGTCGATGTACCATCACAAGAGACTTGGAAATATATTATTAAGGTTGAAAAGTAACCTATTGCTGCTTTAATTGCTATCTCGTCTGTCTGCAGTTTATTTCAAAATGGTCTGAAGAAAAAAAAAGTTTTCTCAACAGCATCAAGCAAACGGCAGGCTAAATAAAAATAAACATTATTATAATAAACAAACAAGCGCAGAAGCAGCATGCATAATACATCCATACATTTTAATATAAGGTGAAATAAAATCTAAGAGGATGACATCAAATCTAAGAGGATGTTTAAACATTTCCCTCAAAATATTTCAGCAACGTCGTGTCTCGCTTTCTCGCGCCTGTTTAGAATCAGAACTTGCGATGTTCAATTAGTGAATGAATCACTTTTGTGAGTCAGTTCATTTCCACGATTCGATCAAACGTGTTATCGGTTCAAGATCAGTCTGAATCGTTCCGAGTCTCTCTCAATCGTTTGGTACAGTCTGCGTAAAACAATAACGCGATACCTTTTAACGGAGAAGAAAAAAAGAGCATGGGATTATGTGGATATTGACCTACCACAACCATTCGGAACAAACAGCATAAGTGCCCTATCGCGATGATGAAAAGGATAGATCAACAACTGCACCTCTCCAATGACGTAGGTAAATACATTTTTAAATACATTTAAAATGGTTTAAAACATAGCATTAACACGAAAACACTAAATGTAGGCATTACCATGTTGTTTAGAGGAGGCCTACAATGTAAATTAATATGTTAATATCCTAATAGCCTTTCGAAACCATAGTTCAACTTAAAACTATTAGTTAGCTTCTTCTTTTTGACAGGGGATTCGGAGATTCTTCTGAAATATATAACATTATGTTTACATATTTCTTCAGAAGATGTGCTCTTTTTGTTTTATTTATTGTTTATTTCTGGTTATAGCTATTTACGATTCCCATATACCATGCACTTTGCATATTTTCCCAGCATTCATACATGTAGGTTTAAATGGCTTTCTATTTTTGCACTCATACATTTTTAGAATTTGCTTAATGGAGCATTACTGGCATGGATTTAAAATGCTGCACTGCTTGTGTTATAAAGAAAATATTTAGATGATCAATAATCTCAATTGTTGATTGTTTGTTACACTATGGATATGAGCTAAACATTGAGTACACCTTGCAGTGTCCTCTTGATGATGAATGGTGATAGCTGGCATGCTGTTGACATTTAGAATCGGCGCAGACATTGAACGCGTGTCTGTTTTGTTTTGTGAAGACATCTACACTGACTCTGTTAGCAGTGAAAAGGCCACTGAAGGCATTGAAATGGATCAGACAGCCCGAGAGTGGAAGATGAGGAGGGAAGAAACACTGAAAGGTAGTCCCGGAGGGACCAGGACCCATTGCAGTGGCCCCCACAGTGAGAGAAGGATTGAAAGGATGCAGCTCAGGAAACTGTGACTCAAAGTGGGAGGAAATGCACCACGAGTGAGTGCTGTCAGAATCAGGCAGGGAATTACAGACGCATGGAGCATAACTCTAAACACAACTCAATATTACAGAGTCCCATAGTGTGGGACTTGTGTTAATAAGGTCTTAGCAAATGATTGAGCATTATTATCATTGATTACAGTTTTTACGCTCTCGGGTTGGTGAGTTTCAAGGCCCGTCAGTAAGTTGTTAATGGTGCCGTGCAGCGGCTGTCAACACAAGAGAAAGAACAGCTGTGAGACGCCATTAGAGGTTTCTGACATGGTGACGGAGAACATCTAGTTGCCTTATTGTTGCGCAGCTTGTGTGTGTTATTCGTGCCATCGATTTTTCCCCACAAAGGAATCTGTGGGCAGGCTTACAATTTTCCTCTGCAGGAATGATATCAAGTATTTTGGATACTGAACAACCATGTCAGCATATGATAGTTAAGGGTTGATAGTTTAGTTAGTCTTTTTGTTTTTGCTTTACTACATTGAGGACGGTGGAAACCAGATGGACTTTTATATCCCAGATGTGAAAAATAAGCTTGCCCTTATTCATTGACCCAGAGATCGATTGGTACGAGTGCTTTTGCTGATATCCGAATGAAAAAACAAAAAAAACAAGCAAGCGAACAAACCAAAAACAAACAGCAGAAACAATTAAACACAATTGTAACGCCAAACAAAACACAGGCATTTTTTCATCTCGCTGTAATTATATTTCAATCATGCAAATGAGTCAGTTTTGGTAGTTAGGGGGTTGCTCGTGTGTGTAATTGAAAACGGGAATATTGTCTCGCATCAAAATCTCAGCAAATGCATTTTCTGGCTCCTAATCAGAGCAACCACCATGAGCAGCTTGGGCTCAATCGCAACTCAATCTTTGCTGAATTGAATCGTTTTATCTTAATTAACTGTGTAGAATCCATCCAGGTCTCAAGCTTGCCAATTTCAGCCCCCTGCATACAGCAAATTCTACCCCCCCACCACCTTTTTAATAAACATGTCTGAGGCTCTCTGGGATATCGACTCGAGGCAGTGATCGACTGATGGACAGCAGCACGGTCCAGTGTATAAGCTCTATCTAAAATACATTATCTTCTCCTGTCAGCTGAAGGGATGGAAACCACAGGGCTGTTTTCCTTTACTGCATCGTGTACCTTTCAGAAAGGCTGTACACCGAAATTCCTTTCAGGCAGAACACATCACACTGCTTTTCTCTCGAGATACGGGTCTATCCAACCTGCACAGGTGAACACCGGTTTGTTTTTCAAAGTTCGAATATTTATTTTTCAAGTTCACAAAAGGAAAGATTTGAATAGATAGAATAACCCAGATATTTCTACACTCTCATGTTATATAAGTCTTCATGAAGACGACATCATATATTTCCTTACTGTTCGGACTTTTTAAACCTTTTGTTTTGTTTGCTGCTTTTATGTCCTTCTTTTTAATTCACTCTCAGTACCATCTAAAAGTGGAAACTATAAAACTCTAAACTCTAAACAAATTCAAGTTTAATGTCTTGTAACCAGTTGTACAAAAAGCTACAAAATCAGTTACGAGGAGCAATATATGATGTAACAATAATTTAATTGTATTACCTTAGGCATTATATTTCCCTCCACCTAGCTTTACTCCCAAGTGCCCAGGATTATTTTCTTGATAATGATGGCCAATTATAATAATCGTGTTTTTAGAATGTCTCCGGTTGCAAATGCATGGCACCCTTATAATTACTATTTAATCACTGTTAGATCTACACTGTTCAAATAGAACTGGTGGGAGCATTTGTATTCTACAGTTGCTCACATTGGTTTTACTTTATTTGTTCTGTGCATTAGGTAGTTCATTATGTAACCGTCTGTTGCTGTCAATGCAGATAAGCTAGTGTCCGTAAGATCAGTCAGTATCTGCCAGATTGCTCTGACACTGCCATACAAAACAAGTCAGCATTTGTGCATTGCATATACAATATTTGTGTTTGTGAGGCGGGGGTAAATACTTTGGCTGGTAACTGAAATATTGCAGGTTATTACATTGTCCATATCACCTTTTAATGTTGCACAATTTGAATGCATTTTATTCTATCCCAGATAGAGCTGTAATACTCATACTCTGAAATATGTTAAGTTTTTAATAAATAAAAAATACATTCCATATATAAAAACTAGCAGGGTTTAGTTAATTAGTTAGTTCGTTTATTTATTTGCATATTCCTGGTTTTATTAATCAAGTCAAGTCATCTTTATTTATATAGCGCTTTATACAATACAAAGTATTATTAATGTGTCTTTTTATTTAAAATTGTTTTTTAAATACATTTACTCATTAATCATAATTGCACACCGGTTTTACACACGCATTTATGGATGCGTACATACACAGTCAGGGACTGAGAGCCAAAGTGTTAGTGATAGCGATGGCCTGTGCAAACCTCTCACACAAGCTTTAAGGGTTCCATCTTTGAGCTGAAAAGGCTTCATCAGACATCCACTCCACAACGTCTTCTTGGCTGAACCTGTGAGTTTGTCTGCATCTGAGTTGGGTGTGCGGCTGTGAGCATGTGGCGATACGTTTGAGGATCTCTGACACAGGAATCATTTAGCCCAACTGCTCCTCAGTGCTGCAGGCCAGAATCTCCAGTACGGCAGCATGCTTCTTTCATTTTTAATGGTCTCAGATCAGCCAACGAGCACACGAGGAAAGAGAACTTCAGAACATCTTATGAATCAAAAGCTGCTGGCTCTAGAGGCTTGTGCATCCCTAGATGCTGGCAGAGTAACTTCAGTTATGAAGCTCCGTCGGGCCGGCTAGATTCATTCCTGCACTTCAATCACCCTTAAATGAAAGACGATGTATGCAATTAGCCAAGCAGACGGTAGTTGCAAATGGTTGACTTTGGCTTCTGGCTCACTACTCTGGCATCCTGTAAATAATGACTGGAGGTGATTGGGGAAATGTGACAGTGGCTGTGTATTTGGCTAGGGGTGGTTCATGCATGTTTGTGTGTGTGTGCGAAGTGTTGAGCTGCTCTGTTCAAAGCATGATTTTGATACAAACTGATATCTAGAAAACATGGATGTGTGTACTACCCAGAGGAAGATTTTGTTCCTCTTTCATAGCTCAGAATGCTTAGTGGAGTTCTCAGTTATGTTTCTTTGAAATACTTCATCAAATGTTTCTCCTAAAATTTCTTGGCAAGATTCAACAATAATGATGACGACCTGCTGGTGCCAGAGTGAGAGAATTTTGGGCCAGATGTCAGAACTGTCACTTGGGTCTGTGCTGCATTGAATTCGACATTTTGATGCAAATTCTGCTGATTAGTCACCTAGATAATGTTATCTTCCAGGGTGACATAGATGAGGTTTTGCAGATAGCATAAAAGAGGCTTGTGATCGTCTTGATAGCATGTTTAAGAATATGTTGAAAACTTTAAATCATTAATGTTTCGCAACGAATGCCCCCTTTTTTAGGCAAAAGCGTGTTCATGAAATTACGCAAGTACATTATAGCTGTAATTTTAATCTTGTTGCGCTTTTTTGTATATATAAATATATAAATAATGTTTGCAAATAATACACCTTAACATGTTGTGAAAAAATATTTCTATAAATTCTGAAAATACATTGTAAAGCAAAATTATTTTGTGGTTGGGCCAGTGAAAATGTTGTTAGGGCAAAAAAAATCCAGAGTAGCGTCAGTTCTGGCAGTTCACGTTAGTCAAGCTCGCGTCAGCTGACTGTCAGCTGATCCACGTCTACCTATAGAAATGCAACGCCTATCACAGTATATGTATAAGCTCCTTCAGTATTATCAATAGCTATCGCTTTTCTCAGGAGCCAATTCCCTCCTCAATCCCCAGCTCCTCTCGTCAGTCAGGATTTGGCATTCTGATTCCCTTTGAATCAGAATAAAATTCTCTAATATCTGCAATACATTCATGTTGGTTCTGTTCTGTTTACCCTAAGGGGGGTTATTGCTGCTCTCCCTGCTCTTATTCATGCTAGGCTGCATGGATGTGCATGGAGTTCTTGCCCAGAAAAGAACCATACCACCAATCCAAACTGAATGCTAACTGTCAATCGTATTTGACGATATGGTCCTGACAGAAACAAAGTTTGCATTCATATTGAGATCTCTAAACTTTTGAGTGCAGAGTCTGGTATCTTGGCAAATCTGATCACAGTCTGATACATTGTGATCATCTCTTTCTTGAGGAAAAAACATGTTTTTTTCTCGGGAGAAATATCTGAGAGGCAGAAGTCTTAATTTAAGCTCTATTTAATCTCATTGCTGAGCTCACATTTGCGATTTTTCTTTTCTGAAGGAACATATTTAGCGCATAGTAGCGAGACTAGATGCAAGTATTTTCATAAGAAGCCACTTAAGGTGCAGTGGATATGAGCTGTGTCTGGTTGATGTGTGTGTTAGATGTGTGGCAGTAGAGCTCTGTTGCAGCAGCACACAGTTTGAAGGTGCTGTGGATCATCACTGCAGTAGTGCTTTGGTCTTTGCTGTCTTGCTGTACTTATTTAAGAGTCAAGCATGTGACATGTAGCTTCCCACACAGATACAGAGTGGGAGGTTATATTTGTATGTTTTTTATGCCACCCCATCTGTGAAAACAGTATGTTTTGTGTAAGTGACCATATGTGTGTTCGGAAATGTGTACACTACTGTTCAAAAGTTTAGGATAAAAAATTTGTGAAACAAGTGTCTTTGTTCTCCCGAAGGCTGCATTTATTTGGTCAAAAATACAGTTAAAGCGGTAATATTGTGAACTATTATTACAATTAAAAATAATGTTTTAAAATGTAATTTATGTCTGTGATTGTAAAGATGAATTTTCAGGCATCATTACTCCAGTCTTCAGTCACAAATCCTTCTGAAATCATTCTCATAATTTGCTGGTCAAGAAACGTTTTATATTGTCAATGTTAAAAACAGTTGTGCTGCTTTTTGTGGAAACCGTGATTTAATGGATGAAAAGTTAAAAAGTGTAACATAGTAATTTTTGTAACAATATAAATCTTTATTGGCACTTCTAAACAATATAATGAATTCTTGCTAAATAAAAGCATAGATTTTTATTTAATTTTTTTATCTTCAAACGGTAGTTGTGTTTCACATATAAAGACATGTCTACTTGTGGCAAGCAGAGTGTGGCTTGGAGCCGTGGGGACGGAGCGAGGCCGGTGGCGCGCACTGGTTTTGAGTCCTGGAGGAGCCCTGGAAGGATAAAAGGAGGAGTGATGACTGAGGACCAGGCCTTTTTGTTGTTGTTTTGTTTTAGTTTATGAGGCAGTCGTCCATGAGTATCAAATTTAATTCTATTGTCTTCTTCTTGCGCTGGAATGGTTTAAAATTGCTTGAATATGTAAATTGGCAAGACAAAACACATGCAAATGATAAACTTTCTCTCTCTACGATAATTTAACTTTGCAATTAATCTGCAAATCACATGCGTGCCAAACCTTTGGGCCTGGTCCGTACGGATCAGCTACGATCTGTTACACCCTCAATTTTGTGGTTGGAAAAATTAGCTTGTTACTGAAAAAGCTGTAATGTTTTGAGAAGACAGGAGAAAAAAAATCCTGAAACATGTTAGTGGTGTCACTACTAACTCCCTAACAATGCATGCTGACTGCATATACTTGCAGTACACCGTGTCTGTGCTTGTGTTATATTGAGGGAGAACACCCCCAACATGTTCTTGCCATTAGAACTGGGATCAGTCTGAGCTGTCATCCTTGTGCCGGAGAGGCATCGGCTCCCAATCCTCTGTTGTTCAGGCCCTGCAGCTCACACTAGTATGGGAGGGTTCACACACAGATTTTCATGCTGCTCACACTGTGTTTGTGACAACAAACCCCAGCCCCAGCAACACAGTCTCCTTCAAACCTATTACATCCCTCCTGGAGCTGCTGGCTGGCTGAAAAGAGCAGAGATGCCAAAGTCAGTAGTTGGAGGATGGAAAGAGAGGACCCAGCAGTTGGCCGGGATGATGGAGCCTCTTGTGGAATGGTGCGAGTGGCCACCAAGCAGAGAACAAGGGAAACTAGAAGTCCGCTGTTTGTATGAAAGGTAGTGTTGGAGTCTCCCTGAGTTTGGTATGCAACCACCATCAAAGTACCAGAAACTTTTGACGAATAGACCGTGCATCGACAAACCTAAATAATAGAAATGTTGAAGTTTGTTAACATACCCTTTTAAAAATCTAATCAAATGGTGTTTCTGGAGTTCAGGGTGCTATAAAAACTATTATCTTGGTTATAAAGTATTTGACACTTTTGAATGGATTTGTTGCAGCAAAACCTCTTTTTGTCAGATCGATGTAAGCATAAACACAAAGAGCTTTTTGCAAGGTGTTATTTAGAACCGCTCATTAAATCGGAGTAGAGAGATTAATTGCGTGTTGTGTTTGGGTTGAGATGATAAGAGGTTTCGGTATTGATCCAATTCTTCAGACCTTTAAAGGATGAGTTGAGCTAAACCCCCATGATTTGGAGCCAGGGGAATAATGCAAACTGTCCACTGCAAGCCACTGAATAGAGGAAGACAACAAAATCAAAATGGCTCAATACTTTATTGTTGTTACCATTTAGTAATTTACCACTGCTGCCGTTCAACATGCACTTTTATCCAAAGCAACCTACAAGCTTATACTGTAGCCAACTTGGTGTTAAGTGGATCACCCGTTGCTGAAATTGAACCTGCAATCTTTTAATCACAAACCCTTACTTTGCTTGCCTTTTTGTTTCATTTTTTTCAGCAGTTTCAGCCAACAAAACATTACCTTTACAAGTGAAGTAAACAGTCAGTTTTAATGAACAGTAATAAAGAGGTGTTTTTCAGTGTAATTAATATTATTAATAAAAATATTAGTTTTATTATTTGATTAATATATGCAAGGCCTAATTAGATTCATATTTTTACACACATCGGATGTCACGCATCGGATTCACAGAGTGTCCAAAAGCATGGGTATGATTTATTTATTGAATTTTAACCAAAGAATCATTTGGCATCCCTAGTCAGAGCCAGATGTGGTCAGCTACAGGTAGCAAGTGAAGCGAGACCAATAGGTGTGTGATGTGGCACTCTTTGGCTGAATGAAGACGGCAATCTGTTGTATTTTGGATTATCCGCAGTGGCTTAATCATAGGGCTGCACAATTTGAGGGAAAAAATCCTCAGTGTTTTCTGATAAAAATTAATTTAAGCCTTCTGATAAAATTGAGATTAACATATATATATATATATATATATATATATATATATATATATATATATATTATTTTTTAAGAGCTCTAGGTATGCTGTAGGTCTGCACAATTTGGCCAACAAGTTTTTGTAATTACATATCAAAGTAATATAAATGAATAATTATTATTTTGTTTCAACAAAATAGTGGAGAAACGACAAGAAAAGGAGACAAAAGGGAACAGCACTACGTCCCCAATAGCAAAATATATATCTATTTACCAACCCAGATCTTTAACCACTTGGTTACACCACTACCTTGAAATAAGACTGTGGATCAGCTCTTTTGTTATTTGTCTTATAAAGTCTTTTAAGGCAGATTGAAAGGTTTGCTACCCCCTAGATTCTCACCACCTGAGCTACACAGGGCTCAGTACTGGGCCCGGTGCAATTTTCCATTATCAAATCACATGGTCTATCTCATCACTGCTGTGCCGTCAACACTATATCTCATACCCACTTCCTGTCTCCTGATCTGTTCTCGCCAAAACGATCTCAACTTGTCACTTGACATTTGAACTTGATGGCTACTCATCACCTCAGGCTCAATCTCGACAAGACTAAATTCTTCCTCCCTCCTTTCCAGGACCTCCCACAGTTAATCTCCCTCCGTTTCGGTTGAAGGTCAATCAGTCATCACCTTGCTGTGGATGAAAAGCCTGGGAGTTGTTCCAGATGATTTTCACAGATCACACCGTGGTCGCTACTTCATGCTCCACAGCATTACGACTGTTTTAGTTAGTAAAACAGTAGGCTTTAGTTATCGCTTAAGTAGATTATGGCAGGTCACTCCTTGGCTGCTCTGCTTGCACGTGCAGTAAAATCTGTCAGGCACATTCACAATACTGGTGGCTGATTCATTTGAAAATTCAGTATTCAGTGATCTTGGTGTGTGTTCATAACATACAAATCTAGTTTAAAAACATGTGCCAAGTTCTTACAAATGTACATCCAACATGTATTCATGTTGGTTACATATGGGTTTGAAGAAAAAATATACTACATAATGAAAAATTCAATTTTTTTTTATTATTTGTATCATGAATTGTTTACTTTAATGCCCCTAAATATATCTAAATGATTTTTATTACAGAAATGAAAAACATGCGAATTGCATAAAATAGAAAAAGGTGTATTCAAAAATTGTATGCATGAATTGCATTTTAATGTACTTTTTGAATAATTTATATTATTGTTAACTTCACACTATGATCCAATAAGAAATCCCAGGCCGACTGCTGTTTTGAGTCAGGTCGGTAAGAAAACATTTTCCAGGAATATCAAATGCAAGGTAGAGCACTTTGTAACCCAACGTGGCCCATTTGACCAGTTCTGTTTTTGACATTTGACTGGTTGTGTTAACTGTCACACTCTCCTCCTGTATTTGTTCACGGCTCTCCTCTTTAGTTCTGTGTGGGAGGTGGAGGGTTTTAGTTCTTATAGCCTTCCTTCTCTCTGCTCCTGACAGAAATGGAATAAAGGCAGCCTATTGTGGGTTGAGCTATTACCTGATAACAGGCTGTCATTTTAAAACCATTTTGAAGTCATTTGCCACTCTTTGTAGTGCCATTGTAGTACCACTTGCGTTCCCACTCAGCCCTTCCTCGGTTTCCCCTGTCGCATGCAATCTTTCCCTGCTCTCCCGTCAGAAGATAGCTCCTTATAACTGATTAAGATAAGTACTCTATCACCATCAATTAGAGCTGAATAGCTGACTCGGAAGAATCTGCATAGTTTTTTTTAAAGTCCCCCTGTGGTGAAATCAAGCTTTTAATGTTGTTTATGTCTATGTGGTGTTCTTAATGTGCTTTAAGTGCAAATTCATAAGTCAACTCCATTGCTGAGTATTTTCCTTAAAACTGCATTGAAATCAAAAACGCGTTTTGAAATCGCTGGTGTTTCTGATGTCACAAACTACCTTGTAACCAATCATGTCAACCTGCCGGCAGGCTTTAAGCATGTCATTAACAGCTGTGAAACAGGGGAGTCTCAGGAGAAGCCAGGTTATCCTGGTATATTTTTCTGTTGGTATGAAAAATCGGGTAGATTTAGCAATATAGCGGATGAATGATGTATAACATGATGTTATGGTGAACTATATGCCATAAGGCAGACTGAAATGGCGAACCGGAACATAGGTTGTGTAACATTAGCAACATTATTCAAGCAAAAGGCTAATCTGATTAATTACCGTTATGTGTCCGACATTGAAAAGAGCGATACCATTTTGCAGCCTTTACCTCAGTAAGTTTGCCGAGTGAATATGTGAGCTGGCATGAGTGGAGGCAGGGCTACTTAGCATATCCATGGATCCGCGCAGTGGCGCAAAAAGTGGGTATGCGCTATATGCGGCGCATAGGGGCGCAGCACCAGCGGGGGCGCCAAAGCGATGGTAAAAAAAAAATATTTTTTAAAAATTAGAATTTCTAAGAGTACGAGTAGAGTTGTCGTCGATAAAGATGGATAAAGTAAAAAAGCTGTCGGGGCTAAAGATAGAAAAAGAAAGACTGAAAAGGGAGATGGCATGTCAATTGATGAGACAGCAGCTAAATAAGTGGATGGTGAAAGGCAACAGGTAGGATTTAAAGTGTGACGTCCACGCATTGTCTAGGCTACTGGCCATCGGGGCTACCGGGAGATTCCCGCTCCTTTTTGGGCCGATACATCTAATAGGCCTACTTTTTTTTTTTTTGTCTTAACAGCCCATAAAACTCGTAGCTACATCAGAGGCCCGTTCGTTTTTTTTATTATTTTTTTTATTAATTGGCGATGCTGGGTTAGTGCCGGTGTAATCCATTGGTCAAAAAAAAGTCAGTGTTAGGTTTTTTTCTGACATTTTTCATGAAACACGTAGATCAGCGGCCCATTGGTTATTTTCTTGATTGACACTGGGCTGACCCAATCACATCTTTATTGTGAAGTATAGAAATTAGTAGAAAACTAATTATGAAAGTTTCCTTTATTTTTCAGTGCATTTGTTTTACAATATATGGCTATTACTATCATGGGATTAATATTATAACTATTATTATGTAGTGTAATGTAGACAGACACTGTAACTAAAAGAGGTTTGCATTTTTCTTTGTTTAATTTGCACACTGAATATGGGTTGGAGCTTTTAATTTTGAACTCTCAAAGTGCACCAGATTGATGAATTTAACATTAAAAAGCACAAAATTAGGCATGCCCCCGAACCCCCCTAGAGGGACAGAATTAAATTTTATTAATAAATAGCAATTTTCTACTTATTTTATATGTTAACTCTCACTCGTTCCTCACTCATTACATTGGACACTTTTTTTTCTTTTTTGTTGTTGTTTGTTTGTTTGTGTGTTTGGGGGGTGGGGGGCACCTAATTTGTTGCTGCATACCCCTCTGACACTGGGTATTTGCGCCCCTGGATCCGCGTATACTACATGAAGCAAGGGTGTAGAGTAACTTTCAAGCTATTTTAAGGCATGAATAATTATTTTTTACAGGGAAAAAAAAACTTTTATATGTCATTTTGGTGACCAAATATGTGTTTTAAGGGATACAACTATTGACTACAGTGGGACTTTAAAACCTACTCAGAACTAAGAAATTAAGCTTAGAGATTGAACATTTCTTTGAGCAAGTGAATACAATTTTACTCACTTTAGAACATCATGAACTTTTACATTTAATCAATGAACAAAGGTCAGCTTTTTGTGGTCAGCTAGTGAAGCGAAGCCGATAGGTGTGTGACTTGGGCACTCTTTGTTGGGCTGAAGACCAGCAAACGATTGCATTCTGGATCATCTATAAAGGTTTAATTGTGCTGGCTTGATGGCATTGTGGAAGCCCAATCTTAAGATGACAAGAAAAGAAACTACTTAGCCCATTCAGATAGGTAGGACCTGGTTTTCTGATGTTGTTAAGCTCAAATTTGCATGACCTAATGACTGTTGAGATGTGGACAGTGGTCCTTAAACACTTCCCCCGAGTTCCTGGCTGACTTATTTTTTGCCTCTCATAGCTAAAGTTTTGGTGAAATTAGATTTTTATGTGTAAAAAGACGTTAGAACAAGTTTTTTCTCTCTCGTTCAAACATCCTGCAGGGTTGCTGACATATGACTCTTTGTTGGATCTCTTTACGTTAATGAAAAACAACTACATTTGCCAAGAGATTTGTCTGTTTTTTTAAACGAATAGGGTGTAAGTCAAATAAACAAATTTCTCCCCCAAGCTTTTTCATGTGGATTTTAAGGGCTGCATGTGATGCTTTCGTAAGCCGGCGCTTTCATTAAACGGATATTTGTTTGACTTTGTATACGTTTTATGAAAGTATCTCATTAAAACAGAAAAACACATTTTAAGTCGATTTCTTGTTGGTACCAATAGCCCATCAGGCTCTCTGTATGACAAATAAAACTCACTGTTTGTACACCATGATTTTTTCCTAATCTTTCCCTGAGGTAAACTTCCTTGTACCAAACAGATAAATCCTCCCATAATCCGTTGCAATTGCAGTGCGCATCAACACATTCTGACAATTCTATACACTAGTGTCCACAAATATTATTTTTCCTCACCAAATTGGACCCTACTCTAGACTATTTTGGTCAGTTAAAATATGTTTCCCCCACCAATTCCATGAGCCATTCAGGAACGACACTGTGCTGGAGGAAAGCCATCATGGCTAATCTCTAGGGCAAATTTATCAGCCACTGATCAGCCCATTGACCTTCGGTGCGGTACCCCGGTATTTCAAGGACTGATGTCCCATAAAAAACAGGTTTTTGAAGAATGCCACAGTGATATAGAGACATTTTATGAGGCGGCCCCATACTTTATGACTGGCAATAAAGAAAAGGGAAACTCGGCAGAAAGCTTTCTCTCAGCAAAAACCAGAGGCAGAGAGAGGTAATTATCTGGCTCAACTTTTTTTGCTGTTACTTACAATGTCTTTAGGGCGGGAGGCGAGCTGATAGATATCGCTATACGCTGTGTTGAGTCAAAATAACGGGGAGACATTTTACTTAACAAAGGGAGCCTCATTTCAGTTTGGCTGAAAGGATCGCATGTGTCTGAACTTGGAGCCATGCACACTGGGACGTGCGGTTCGTCTCATTTCGGCCTCGTATTCTCCTCTCTCCCCCTCCTTTTTCTTCTTATCTTGTTTGCCGAGCTCCTGAGGACTACCGACTCTTTGTCTCCTCTCAGTCAGCCGTATACATCTCGTTTCTGATGATCAGCTCTTTAATGTTGGGCATGAAGTTATATATCACAGTAGTCACAGTGCTCTTAATGCGATATAGGATGGGAGGCATTTTATCTCACGCCTGTTAAAGAGGACTGCTGTTTTGCCGTTGTTGTTTTCAGATGTTCTCAGATGCAGATGAACTATGGCTGTAGCTTTTATGGCATTTTTATTTGAAAATATTTTCTGTTTTAGATAGGCAGGCAAACCCGAAATGGTCGATCACCCACGGAAAAACAGAAGATATTCTCTATTCATTTTAACCAATAAAAAGAAAAGAAAACATTGCAGCTTTCAGACACGACTTCTCGTTTTGATAGTTAATTTGAGGCCGTTTCTATGGTGTTATTTTAATGATAAATGTCGAGAGCGCTTTATTGTAACTCGAGAGAGCATCCGTATAATGATTCTCTCTGCTCGCAGGCGGATTTCTTTCACTGTACTGTAGCACAAAACTGGATGTGCGCTTTCAAATATACAGTGGTCTCATTGCTCTGGGTGTGCAATAATGCTTAAACTTTGTCCTGTGCACTCGTGAATCTCTACTCGCCCTTTCTCTAGAACTGTCTTCTTTCCTGGATTTAATGTTTCCAGAAGCTTTCAGACCTTCACAATTGACTGATGAAATAACACAGTGTACTTTTAAATTGTAAAGGAATTACGGATTTACCTTTGTTTCATGAGATAGCAATTTCAAGCTGATTTTTGCCAGGTGTGGGGGTGGTGAAAGGAGCGAGGACTCAGGTGCAGAGTAGTGATGGGTCATTCATGAACGATCCATTCATTGCGTCTGTCACGTGACAAATGAACGAAAGACTCGGAAGGTAAAGTAATTATTTATGTTCCCTGTAAATAATTTTTGACTGCATTACAATGATTTCTTAATTCAGAATATGATCAAGATTGCGTGGGTGGATGTGTTTGGGGAATTTGCCTGTTAAAAGTACACTGTATAACATTTAAAGCCCCTTAAATGAACGAAATTACTTGAAAAAAGATTCATTCATTTTGATGAACGAGATCGAACAAGAGAGTCAGTAAAATGATCCGAACTTCCCATCACGAGTGCAGAGTTGATGGGCTTTTAATGATAATAAAATACAAACATAAACTACCCCACGGGGGAAAACAAGACAGACTTGACTAGAAGGGAACATACGACAACGATCTGGCACAGGACTGCAAACACAAGGAGAATCAATAGGGAGCAAACAAGGCAGGTACCGAGGGAGGACAGGTGGGGCAAATGAATCAATAATCAGGTAACAAGATGGGTGGGGTTAGACAATCTACAGGAGAGCACATGGCACAAGGAAACACATGACAACCCATGTGCTCACACCAAACGTGACCAGCAAACACAATCACCAGCCATGTACCCAAACAAGACACGAACACTCAGCTAATGAGAACACTCATAAGCCACGTGTTCACACAAAACATGACTACATGAAAGCATGCAGCCAGTGAAAAACACAAGCTGCATGCAACACAGCACAAGCCAAAACATGACACGAAAGCACAAAACACACGGACAGAAGAGAAGCGAATGCTCATTCCATGCACTCACGACAGAAGACAAACACTCGGAGCATGAATGTCCGAATCCCGGTACAGAACCGATACCAAACATGAGCGCCGGAATCCGAACACCATGCCCCGAACATGAAACCAGGCACACAGACAAGGACAAGAAATTACAGGAGTGTCAGGGCTCTGTCACAAAACCAAGAACAAACTAGACCGAAGTGACAGAACCCTGACAATTGTATTATTTAATAGTTATTTTTTTAGTTCAGTGCTTATCATAAATAAGCATTTATTTAATTTTATTTAGTGAACCGCTACTGATCATCAGGTAGTAGGCTGTCAACAAGAGAGAGAGCGACTCGCGACAACAGCCATGGATAGAATGTGCGTTTGTTCAACTTTTGTGTAATTCATTCATCAAGTGTATCATCGATCAGTTTACTACGTCATCATCAGTAAACTGTTTGCTTTAGTCAAACGAATTAGCCTATTTTTTAAATCTTGTCTGTCATTTGTCTGACTAAACACTCCACTTGTGGGCATTAGAACTGGAGTAGCCAACTACAGCACTGCATACAGAATTCATATAGATTTCCAATTGAACACCCATGCAATTCACTGCAATCCAACCCAACCCATCCTTAGCGAACAAGTGCCTCTGCATCCTTTTTCTTAATATATTTGAGGTTTTGCTTCAAACTAAATAAGATGCGTAATGCATGTGTATACAAACATTGTATGCATTGTATGGTTGCTGCTTGGGAGACCCAGGATTGTGAACTTTGAGCTGCGTGGCAAAAGCATGTACATCCCAGAAGCCCTGAGCCTGCATGGTGCTTGGTGGAGAGATGACAGTTTAAAGGCCGGGACACACCAAGCTGACGGTTGGCTGTCGGGCAATGTAAAAGAAAAAAAGTAAAAGATGGTACAGACAGGAGGCTGTTATAATTAATTATCCGTCATCTTACCTGAGCATTCAAATGCAAGAATATTTTCATAATAACATGAGCCTGCTTGAATGAAGAAAGTAATCAGACAGTGTGATTGATATTCAAAATGGTAAGCAAGCGCTGCTTTGTTTACGGTTTGTAGTCGTAGTTTCGGTTTCCCTTTTTGAATGACAAAATAGACAGATCTTTACAGAATGCGCATGCTAGTTGACAGACTCCTTTAGTCTTTTTGGGTGTGATCAAGCGCTTTTGTCGTCGCTAGTTCTTTGACGTCGGCTTGGCGTGTCCCGGGCTTAAGAGAGAACATTGACTATCTAGTGTTTTGTCACATCATAGGGGTGTAACTATATATCGTGTCACAATATATCTCAATACAAAAATGCAACAAAGTGTATCATGGATAGTGACAATATGTATTGTGTATATTTCACTTAAAATTAAAATTACTGTGTGAGAAAAAATTCAAGTTTTCAGAGTTTTAGTGTCAATACTACATTAAACTACTCTATAATGGTGAATATAATGTATAATAATGCAATGGTGGAATATTTGTGGGTCCTGATAATGTCAAATGTCTTATGTTACCAGTAAAAAGTTGCATATATTATTTTAAATATATCTAGTGAATGACGTGCAAGCATATTCTTCTAAAATAATTCTGTATTTTCAGCTTCGGAATCATGAATATTTTTATTTTGGTGTCACCATTGTCCTGTGTATTGGTTTACCAGCACCAAGTCCAAGCCTATTCATTTCCACCCACAATGTAATATCACATTTACCATTTTAATCAACAGTACATTTTTTGTTAACCTTTTATCATATGTCTTGGAGTATCGCAATACTGTGAGTTCAGTATCGTGATATGTATCGAATTGTGACATGAGGGTATCGCTACACTCCTACACTGGAAAAAGTAGCATTAATATGAAACCAGCTGTGCTTTTGTCATGAAAAGTGAAGTTGTTAAGTCTGTGGCATCGTGTACTAGTTACTGCCAACACTGGATTAATTTAGAATGGATTGAACTTGGCTGTCATGCTGATCATGATTAAAGCATTTTCAATTGGACACTTTAAACCCATGTGGTTTCTTCATCGAGATCAAAAATGTTTAATGCAATTAAATGCCATCTTGCCATGCATGAATCAGAGTTGTGGTTTTATGGCGCTTAATATCCACAGTGCATTCTGAATGCATGCAAAGCCCTGTCATCAGGTAAAAAAGCAACAGTGTCGTTTCAGGGATTCAGTCTCTCTGCCACATGCTCATGCCCACGAACTGGAGTCTGACCAACACTGTGGCGAGCTTTCATTATACAAGTGTTTTTATTTATTTATATATTTTGAATTTTACACCATGTCTGATTCATTTGTTTCCAGATTTCTGTGCAATGGCTTTTAACTTTGAAACCTCTTTGAAATCTAAATTTGTATTCTGTAGCTATTAGTCCATATGGATTAGCTTTGAGGTATCTATATGTTAATGTACTCGTAAAAAATATTTTTTGGGGGCATATTTCTACACCCCAGAATCCTAGGTAATATCTGTTCAAAAACGTATCACATTATCGAAATATAATTTTCTAGGAAACAAAAATTCCCGTTATCCTTTTGTAGCAGCGGTAAAATAGCAATCAGTTATCCTCAGTTAGCGATATTAACAACAGTAATATTTTAAATAAAATTCCGTTGTTGTTAATTTTGTTGTTTAAGTAACTTTATGTGCTTTTGACTTTTTTTTATATTAGTTCTGGTAACTTTATTACTTTTTCAGTGCCCTGATAAAAGTATTTTTTCTCCCATACATTTTTTCCCATAGGTCTTTGTTAAAGCGTTAACAGCTACGAGGTAAATCACAACATTACAAACTTTGTCTGTGTGCGAAATCTATATTACATATATAATATTTGAGGGGACAGCCATTTGTAATGGTGTCCGAAACCATAGAGGATGTTCTTGAGTGCACTCATTCAATCCCAGAATGCACCGCAATAATGAGTGTACAACTGATGTACGTACGCTCAACGGCTAGAGAATACCCATAATGCACTCAACTGAATCATCCATCCTTCCTTTTTCCAAATCGCTGGTCCAATGTGGGTACAGCATTATCATACAGGTATAAATTCCTTAATTGATTATTTTGTTTAATTAAGGTTTATGCATATTAATAATTATTAAACAGCAAACACAAACTATAAAAAAGTGGCAGCCCTTCCGGCACTCTCAGTGTCCCAATTCACTCACTCGTTTTCATTAATTTCCTCAAGTAAACTATATTAGGGGACTAATGCAGAGAATAGTGAATGAGGGTATAGGGCAAAAAATAGGACAAAAAGGCAAGATGTACACTTTATTTTTTATATTTTTTTACTTCCGGAACCTGACTGTTGCACTCTGTAAGAGTCCAAAGACAACAGAATTCTGCTGGAGACTGAATCTAGGATGGCAGCTGCCTTTGAGATGAATGGTAATAATAACAAAGCACTCTCTCCAGGTATTTTAAGTATCCTTTCACCTGCTATACTGATATCAAGTTTCAAATCAGGATTTTGCTCAGCTGTAAACTACACTATTATGTGCATATATATAAGAACAAGCTCTTCAATATGTTCCACCCTCTGTTTCAATAAGGAATATGTCAGAAAGGAAATTTGCTGTCATCAAGCCATTTCAAAATCTGTATCTGTAGATGTTTTGAATGGCTGTTCCAGTTGGCACAAATAGTAATATTTTCTCTTGTAAACATGCTGTTTTATATAGCTAGGGCTGAATTGTATTTTGTTGGGAGCTATATTTATATACGAGTTATGTTTACCACCTCCGCACTCTGTTTATTCATTGTATTTGAATCAAATAATCGTATTTAGCAGCTCCCTAGCTAGTGTAGCTGCTTCAGTTCATAATTTTTGCTCTTGACCCCATCCTGCCTAAACTCCCAGCCAATGGCCAAACAAAATAAAGCCTTAAAATGCCACCATAACATCAGTGAAGCCAGCCTACTTGCCATTAGCCAAATTGGTCATATCAAGGGATTGTTTCCCTGACAACAGTTTGCCTAAAAAGTCAATACAAAAGCTTTTAACCTGTTAGCCTTCAGCGCCACTTTTGAAAAATCCCCAGAAATAGCATACCCAACCTAAAAAAGATTCAATTAATTGACCCTTGGTCCTAAAAGCTCAAGTATGGTCTCATTTGAAAGCTGACACCTGGCACTTTATTGGAAATGTAGAATGAATTATTGTCATAATGAAAAAAAAATTCTGAATAGCTTCAAAGTTGTGTAAGTTATTAGAAATTTATTTTTATGAAACATCTTCATGAAAATTAAATTGAAGTTGGCCCGTCAGCACTCTAGAAATGCACTCCAGCTAAAGACACATGTCTGACCATGTTATATTTAAAATTTGAAGGTGATAAGTCTAAAACTCTGTATTTTGTTAAATGTTTTTCAAGATCATCTCAAATGACTTTATTTTGAATTGACTCTAAAATGCAAACTTGTGTTTATTGTCATCTATTAGCATCTATTCAGTCTATTGTCTCTATTGTTTTGTGGTGCAAACGAGCCCCATTCAGTGTCACTCTCTCCTGCACACATTTACACCTTTCCAGCCTGCTTATGGCCATAAATATTCTTTTCCTTTGTCTCCATTATAATCGCTAACGACTGGCTAATCACGGTGTTTCACCCCCTAATTTCTTTCATAATCTTCACTTCACATTTGAAACTGTATCAAATGCCTTTCTTAAATAAAGAAATATTTCAGTAAGCATTCCGATTTAGAAAAAAAATCATAAAAAATAACAGCTAGATGGCAGGTGCAACTAGAGAGCTAGCTAGCATGTTAGCTTAGCACACCATCAATACACGACAATTTATGAGATTAAAACCCTGTTTGAGCTCCAAACTTACTTTATAGTACAAGTCGAGTGTTTTAAATAATCTTCTATGAGCTTATTTGGCTTCAGAAAAGAAAATCAGACAGAAAATATATGATTTGATATTATTCTGCACTATTGTAAAGTCTATACCGATTAGCACTGCTACATTATACATATAATCTATTATTATAAAAATACCTGACATGGCTCGAAGAACACAGGTAAATCAAATATCATTGCAATCATGTTTATTGTCTTCAAAACATCTTTATCTGCATGTTATAGCGATCTCTGAAAGCTAACGTTAGCTGTTTATGTCAGTGACGTCCTGGAAGGTCACAGGTTATTTCTTCTTCGTGAGCTTTCATATTTGGAAAAAACTGTGCAAATGGCGCCCTCAGCCTGCTGTATGGATTGAAAACACAGTACATCAGAGTATCCAGCGCTCTTTATGTATACATCGACGCATTTGGATATAAATTCAATAAATATTATTCCTGTCTATAGAAATATGATGTAAACCTATGATAATATATCAATATTTCTCCAAATCTGCACATTTTTGAGCCAAAAGGCAAAAGCCCTGAGGAACGTTGTTTTGTCACGCGTTCTCAAGACAACAGCACCGGAGTTTTTTTCTGAATGGAGCAGCTGACGCTCATAATTCATATTAAAGGTATCGACTCATTTTTTCATTACATAAATCCTGACACAAATTAAGACATAACTGTCACTATAAGTTTCTCAGAATACAATAGTGGTCAAATACTGAAACGTGAGACTTATATATTTTTAATGATGTATAGTTTGTCAAGGTAATAACATTAAATCTGATAGTAACTTTGAACTATTTAAAAAAAAAAACGCTTCAGAGCGTCCTCGCTCTGGTGAAGGTTAACAGGTTAAACACCACTGTCGGATGAATGATAGCTAAATATGCAAAAAAGAATATCAGATATTTTCATTCTGGTTTGCAGTTGTCTTTTTTTATTTTTTTATTGTTAAAGGCTTTGGATTCTAATAATCTGAGCCATCACTCATATTTTCATTTGACTTCCTCCCACCAGCCTCTGTTCTCACTTATTTTTTCATTTGTCTAGGCGATGTGATCCCCGGGAGGTATGACTCTAAATGAGAGCGTACCTGCATATCATTACATCATTCTCCAAGTTGTCCTGTATGACACAGGGCCTGCTTCCAATTTGAGCACCCTCTCCCATAATTCATCGGTGCTAGGCTCAGCATCTGACTGAATCCGTTAGTCAAGGGCTACAGAATCAAGCTGAGATTGCAAACGCTAGTGATTGGGAGAGAGTTGGAATGGATAAAAATCTCACCAGACAAACCAATCCTTAAAGCCTGTTACCTTGAAATAAAAAAAGTCCAGCCCTCCGAGAGTGCAAAAGAAGCCACTGCGGTTAGTTTAACACAGGTACTGTGAGGTGCTCAAATCAGCAGATTTTTTCTCCTGCCATGTCCAAATCCAGTGAGCCATCAGACTTCCAGAGTCAATTTACTTTGTCCAGCCCTCACTGCAATAGACTCAAGCTCAACAAGCAATAGAAAGCAGTAATGTAATCATAAAAAGCCTTATGCTTATTTGGCCTCTTAGGTTTGTTTAGATGTCTCATCGGAGACACTAGTTCACTATAAGCCTTAGTGCGCGATTGCTAATGTTTTGATAAAGTGGCTTTGAGCAGATTGTGGAAGATATTTCTGCAACCAGGCATGACGAATGCAGATCAAGAGTTTCCTGCCATTAGTGGGTCTCTAAAAATGTCTCAATTATCATTATGGAAAATGGTAATGTTCATTGCATTATGTTTGAATGGGGAAAAGGGGGGAAGATATATTTATAGAATCTTCCAGAAAGCAATAGAGCTCTTCAGTTTGTAGTCCTACTTGGAAGAGAAATAGCTAGTTAGGATTTTCTTTTTTATATAGGCTAGTTGCCGTTTTTGGTTTAAGAGTAAAATGTGATCTTCAGGAGACTTCCACATTTTCTACACTACCAGTTTTGGATCTGTAAGATTATTATTATTATTTATTTATTATTTTATGATGCATAAAATGGACAAAAGTGACAGTAAAGACTTACATTAAAACTAATTTCTGTTTTATCTATTTGTCAAGAATCCTGAAAAACTGTATCACAGTTTCCACAAAAATATTAAGCAGCACAACTGTTTCAAACCTTGATAATAATACAAAATGTTACTTAAGCAACAAATAATATAAGAATGATTTCTGAAGAAAAATGTGCCACCATCACATTAGTTACATTTGAAAACATATTAAAATAGGAAACAGATATTTTTGGTGATCATAAGAGACTTCTTTTTAAAAAACATTAAACAAAGTCTTACCAACCCCAACCTTTTCAAAGTTAATGTGAATCACCACATCACAAAATGTGAATTTATGTAATTTATTTTGTAGAACATGAAAGTCTCTTCAAGTAGTTTTGTAAGACCTTGTTTTACTCTTTAATTGAAAAACACTATTCTTAAAACCTAATTAAATTTCCCCATGGGAATGCTGACCCACAGCGAATCAGCCTTCCGGGTAGACCTGTACTAACCCACGTCATGACTGTACAGATCTATTATTTTTGGAGCTAAATCGAGGCAGATCACAGTTTGATCACAGTTTGATCTCAACTAGCACCTGCTCTGGAAAATTAAGGGTTAATTTAACCCTGTATCTAAAATGTCAAGTAGCTTTTAAGTGGTGGGTGCATTTTTGCCTAGTTCTAAAATGTAACAAAAAAATTAATTACTCTTTCTTGAACCTTAAGCATGCCAAGGAAATATTCTCTATTTTGTATGTGATAGAACCTTTTTTTGCTATTTGTCTGTCAGTGGCATCCTCTCCGTAGGCTCAGAATCTTTAATTTCCCCCTCTGCTCGTTTCACAACTCCCAACATTTTGAAATCAGCTTAATTTTCTCCCCTTTGCTCGACAGACACGTCTCCGATAAGGCTTACATGCTGAGATTCCTGCTCCACTATACTGATGCAATCAGTACGTGTGCTCGATGCCCAGATAGCTGCTGCCTTTTCTGTCTTCCTCCCTGTCTCTGGCTTGCTCTATCTCAGCATGTAATTATGCGCAGTGTTAGATTACTTCTGAAATGTAATCCGGTACAGACTACAAATTGCATGACTAAAATCGTTATCTTTTAAACTAAAGCAATAATCCACCATTGGCAGTGAATTACAATGGTTTTTACCATGGGTAAGGGGTGTTCTTAGGTGTGAGCCATATGATAAAAAACACTAATATCCATTATCAAAATCTGGCAAGTTGTAACGTTGATATTCTCAAAATGAATATTAATTTCTTACACTGTACATTAGTGAAAGACCTACAAAAAAAGCCATAAAAGGTTTGTGCCAAATACTAAAGAAGTTGGTAAATGAGACACTTTTGCGACCAGTTAAAAAATAACTATTATGTCCAACAAGAGGAGAAGCTCACACACAGAATTGTTGTAAATTTCATACAGAATGCTTTTATTCAGAGGCGAAAAAGGTGCTCAGCGCAAATGTTTGTTTATTTTTTATTTGCACCATCAGTATCACAATAGGCAATAGCCCACCTGATTATATTAGAAAAATATTTTTCTGTTTTATTTGTGGTTTCACTCCATACTTCAGACCATGAAACCTGTTGGCAAACAAACTTCTTGTCTTTAGAGTTGTGTGAGGGAAGGGAGTCTATCTGACTGGCAAAACACTAAAACTAAAAAGTTAACTTTAACCTAAAAGTGCTATATATCCGATAGCATAAAACATAAATATATGTGCTAACATTCATAGACATACAAAGCTATTACTGCATAACAATAATATCAAATAAATATTTTTACAAAATACAAAACATACATACATTTTGTACTAAGATTGTATTGCATATCCACAGGAGAATGATTCATTAAAGGGATAGTTCACCCAAAAATGAAAATTAGCCCATTGATTACTCACCCTGAAGCCATCCTATGTGTATATGACATTCTTCTTTCAGACAAATACAATCGGAGTTATATAAAAAAATGCCTCGGCTCTTCCAAGCTTTATAATGGGAGTCAATGGGTATATTTTTTTGGACATTTTTATAAAAGTGCTCGACACGGCCCTGGCGGGTTAATAAAGGCCTTGTGAAGTGAAGCGATGTGTATCCATATTTAAAACTTTATCGACTAAAATAACTAGCTTCCGGCAGACGGCCGTATGCAAGTCGACTTACGCCAAAAGAGTAACGCTTGAACTTGATTCACAACGTAATGACGAACGCGGTTGCCCAGCCCTGTTTGTTTGAACCGCGAGAGGCGTCAAAGCTTACGCTACGCCTACATCCTACTAGACTGGGTAAACCACTTTCTATTTATCTACATTTATCTATCCTGCTTCCTTTATAAATTTGCGGGAACCAATAACAAACTGGCTTATCCACCTGGCGCGCTATTGGCGGGTTTAACACGATGACGATAGAGAAGCGACGAATCCAATTTATTTTAACCTCTCGACGATGTTCAATAGCTTCTTTAGTTTAGCAAACAAATCTCTCTAGTGGGTGTAAATACCACTCACTTTCATGTTTTTTTGCACAACCTGCAAAAATCGCTCAATGCCATTGTTGCCTTTGCAAACGCTGATCAATGGTACAAACCAACACGTTTGTTTTGTACAAACTGGAGTTTTCACGTCTGATTGGTTGAAGTACTATCCAATTGCGCATAGAGTCATTTGAACTATTCCCGTTGATCACGCCTCTTGTGCAGTAGAAACACAGGGCATGCAGACTCCTCAGACTAATGTTCAATCTTAAAAGATTGAGCTTGGTCTGGTGATAGCCAGACTAACATCCTACGTCATATGCGTCAAGTGTTACTCTTTTGCCGTAAGTCAACTTGCATACGCCCGTCTGCCGGAAGCTAGTTATTATAGTCGATAAAGTTTTAAATATGGATATTTTTCTTACACGAACGGATCTCTTCACTTCAAAGCCTTTATTAACCTGCCAGGGCCCTGTCGAGCACTTTTATAATAGATGGATGCGCTTTGATGGACTGCCAAAATATATACCCATTGACTCCCATTATAAAGCTTGGAAGAGCCAGCGCATTTTTTTATATAACTCTGATTGTATTTGTGTGAAAGGAGAATGTCATATACACCTAGGATGGCTTCAGGGAGAGTAAATCATGGGCTAATTTTCATTTTTGGGTGAACTATCCCTTTAATGAATCATTCTCCTATGGATATGTAATACAATTTTTTGTACAAAATGTATGTATTTTTTGTATTTTATAAAAATATGTATTAATTTATTTTAAAATATTAATATTTATTTGTTTTCAGGAAGCTGAAAAGAGAACTCCCCAAAAGGCTCATGATAAATTATTACAACTGTGCAATTCAAATTGTGCTGCCTTATGGGCTGTTAGTGTGGTTTTCTAGCTGCACTATAGCTGAACAGCAGTTGATTCAGAGGGTGGTGAAAACTGCAGGCAAAATCATCGGGACTGTCCTCCCGGAGATCTCATCTGTGTACATTTCCCGCTGTCTTCATAGGACACACAACATCATGAGAGACCGGTTCCATCCAGCACACGGCTTGTTCCGCCTGCTACCACCGGGCAGGAGTTACAGGTCTCTTCAAGCCAGAACCACCAGAATGGCCAACAGCCTCTACCCCCAGGCAGTTAGACTGCTGAATAAGCACCATTCCCTTCTCCCCCCTCCACTCACAGTCTACTCGCTTAATATTGTCCAACAAATGCAACTGTGAGCTGGACTGTGCATTGATGCAACACACACAATTATACTTATTTTCCTGGTTACTAGTGACTCTTCACCTCATATACCCTTTTCATTGTTTGTTATATGTCGCTTTCCCCTGTTTACAAAATGTGCTATTGTAGATCTCAGTTAATGCGTCTATTATCCATACTATCCAACAATTGCAATAACTGTGAACTGGACTTCGTATTGCTGCACCACACACAACTATACACAAATATACACTAGTGATTCCTCGCCTCATAACATTTTCCTTGTTTTTTGTCACTTTGCCCTGTTTACAAATAAATACGCTATTGGTGATCTCTTGCACTTCATGAAATTGATGCTTGATGCTCTAATGTAATGTAATCTCGTTGTATCATTGCAATGGCAGTAAATAAATTATTAGTATTATTGCTCCATACCCTTTCCAACCCATTGGCATTGCTTGACCTTAGTTATAGGGTTGAAACATTTTCGTAATGCTGTCACACTGTGATATTTTGTCTTGGACATGTATATCTACCCAGTCATAACACCCAATTTTTCAAATGGACTAAGATATGATTTGTCTTCTTGATTTTCTTTCTATTAGCTGGCTAATATTGAAAGATGTGTGCAGTGGTCCTACTTGCCTTTAAGTGATGGTGACACTGAACGCTACCTACTCATTGAATGTATGCAGTGTGGGCACTCTGAAGGATTACCATTATTAATGTTATCTATTAGCTCAGCAGTTGGCCACTATCCTGTGAAACTCCTACTTCACTTACAGTAGGATTATACACTTTTTTTATTGGCAGCTGAGAAAGTGGCCAGAGGACAATTCAATTATGATGCCTCAAAACCTGACTATATTAACATTCCCTAAAGGCCAGAATTTGAAGTTGGGACAGTTGTCCATGCTAGAGCATATCCTAAAGTAGTTAACGGCTCCCCCGAATTGCCGCTTACCATGTCAGCATGTATTTCAGTTACTTCTTCGGAGTTTCATCTAAGCCATCTAACTCTCACTAAACTGATATGGAAAAACCAAGGAAGTGGTGTAGAGTAACTGTAAGAGTCGCCATCAAGCAAGCAAAAAAGTTTTCCGGTGTATATTTGAGTGTGACTTTAGAGTTCAGTTTTTGATTCTTTAGTATCTTCTGCTAACCAGAGCCTACTAATGAAGAATAATGTAACCATAAAAAGAAAACGTCTCAGGTTACGTATGTAACCCTGGTTCCCTGAGAGGGAACGAGACGCTGCGTTGAGACGCGGTGGGAACGCCTTGCGTGATTGCGTCGTGAAGCACATCTAAAATCAGTCCAATGGAAACGGGAGACGTCATGGGCGGGTGACGTCACCGACCAGGAAGCTATAAAGCACTCCCGCGATCAGAGAACACTAGCTTTGAAAAAGCCTGAAGCAAGATGATCACAGGTATGCAGGGAGTATGGCAAAGCAACGCAGCGTCTCGTTCCCTCTCAGGGAACCAGGGTTACATACGTAACCTGAGACGTTCCCTTTCAAGGGAACTCGAGCTGCGTTGAGACGCGGTGGGAACCCTATACCCACGACGCCATATGACAAATGCCTGTACTGTATGAAGACCATGCGCACACTAGAAACAAGCCCCCTAGACCCTGGAGTGGAGTCTAGGTCCAAGTCATAAAAAATAGACAACTGTATGCGGTAAGGACATCCTGCCGCATTACAGATGTCGTGGAGAGAAACTCCTGAATTTAAAGCCATACTCCTAGTAGAGTGGGCCCGGACAGCCAAAGGTGAAGGCTGTCCAGCCGCTACATAAGCAAGTGAGATAGCCTCAACTACTCGCTTGCTCAATATCTGTCTTTAGCTTTTCCTGATTAAGGTGGAGGACAGAAGGCCTGCAGCACAAATGACCCGCAAATTGAGTAGGGACCTAGGAATACAACCCGGCCTGGGGTGAAGAAAGACTACCACCATACCAGGTGCAAATCCAAGTACGTGCAGGCCTCAGCCTCATGTACCACGGAGAAGATGAAATAAGGATCTCTCCTCAGAGATAACCCAGCAAAGAAACATACATTGCAGAAATCAAGTACTGTACCATAGGGCAGATAGCAAGATTCAGAAGGTGTTCTGCACACCAGGCAGAGAACAGTTTACATTTCAATTTTGAGTCTTCTCGTGGAGGGAGCTCTAGACTGGAGTAAGGTCTCCACGACCTCAGTCGAGAGACCTGAATCTATGAGCTGGGCCCCCTCAGAGGCCGAGCCCACAGTATCCATGACTCCAGATGAGGGTAACTCCCGGGAGCAGAGATATCGGGAAATGCGTACAGGTGTAGCCTCGACCACACCTAATACATCGCATCCAGTCCAAGCGGAGCTGGATGCGTCAGGGATAACCACAAAGGCAAAGTTTTAACCGAAGTTCTCCCAAAGAAGCTCCACCACCTCGGGGTGAAGTCTCCATTCCCCGGGCCTCAGCCCCTGCCTCAACAGAATATCTGCTCTGATATACGAGACCATCAGTGTGTTGTCCGGGAGGACAGGCACATGGTGACCTCTCGGTTCTGACAGGAAGTATTGAGATTCTCGGAATACCGCCATCACTTCTAGCCAATTATGTGCCAAAAGGAGATGGTCCTGCCAAAGACCCTTCGCCGAATGACCACTCATGATCACCCCCCACTTGTGAGGGAAGCATCCGTCGATAGCATAAGCGTCAACAAGAAGCCCCCAACACTGGGCCTGGGCGAGAAACCAAGGTTCTTTCACATGACCGAGGCACGTAGGCATAGCCGCGTGACCTTGATCATGCGAAAACGGATTTCCCCTCGGAGAAAACCCCTTGGTCCTGAGCCACCACTGCAGGGGTCTCATGTACAGAAGGCCAAAAGTAATTACGTTGGACGCAGCTGCCACAAGACCCAACAGTCTGAAACTGTTCCACAGTGAGTGACTGGCCTAGTTTTACCCCATTTACGGCGAATCATTTATAACACCTGGAAAAGTGGTCCTCTGAGCTGGGAGGAGCACACTCTTCTTGGCGTTGAGTCGCAACCCCAACATCTTAAATGAGACAGAACGACATCTCGATGCCGAACTGCTATCTGCCCAAATTGAGCTAGGATCAACCAATCGTCGATAGTATAATACGCAAATGCGCTGGAGTCTCAGAGGAGCCAGAGCTGCATCCACGCATATTGTAAAGGTGTGGGGTGATAAACCTAGGCCGCACGGAAGAACCCGATATTGGTATGCTTCGCCCCCGAAAGCAAACCTCAGGAACCTCCTGTGATGAGGATGGATAGATAAGCGTCCTTCACGTCTATTGTGACAGACCAGTCCTCGGGCTGAATCTGTGACACAATCATATTATCGTAAGCATACTATGAACATGAGATTCTGAAACCTGCCGTTTAATTGACGCAGGACTAGAATAGGACGCAACCCCTCATCCTCATTCGGAACAATGAAGTAGCGGCTATAAAACCCTGACTGTCTGCTGGGAGGAGGAACCCCTTCTATAGCTCCTTTTTGCAAAAGTGTCAGCACTTCCTGCTCCATAACCAGAGCCCGCTCGAGGTCCACCACTGTGGGGAGGACGCCTAGAAATCTGGGCGGACGAGAACCGAACTGAATTCTGAACCCTTTTCTATAGTGTGCAGGACCCACTGAGAAATATGTGGCAGTAGTTTCCACGCTGCCAGAAATTCTGCTAAGGGCACCAGTCTCTCGAGACTGGCCTCTGGATTTGGTTGAACAGTCACTTCAGTGCCCTGAAGCGGCGAACCGGCAGGGAACAACCGAACTGACCGTTCTACGACCCTCCTCGGAGGATCGTTTGGGGACGCTGACACCTCGGTGCCCTGAACGGAGGACCGGCAGGGAACAACCGAACTGGCAGCGCTGCGACCCTCCTCAAAGAGTCGCACCCCAGAGGTCGCCGAGGAGAAGCGATTTCTCAAAACCGTCCCTGCCCCGGAGGAACCTTCAGAAGCCTGATAGCCTCAGCGTCAGGACTTCTTGTCTAAGTTTTATTAGAGATAACGACAGTCCTCAGATCTTGCCTACCTCTAACTATCTTAGCTCCAACGACCCTCCTCGGAGGATCGTTGGAAAGAGCAGGCACCTCGGTGCCCTGAAACGGCGAACCGGCAGGGAAACCGAACTGACTGCTCTACGACCCTCCTCGGAGGATCGTTTGGGGACGCTGACACCTCGGTGCCCTGAACGGAGGACCGGCAGGGAACAACCGAACTGGCAGCGCTGCGACTCTCCTCAGAGAGTCGCACCCCAGAGGGCGCCGAGGAGAAACGATTTCTCAAAACCGTCCCTGCCCCGGAGGAACCTTCAGAAGCCTGATAGCCTCAGCGTCAGGACTTCTTGTCTAAGTTTTATTAGAGATAACGACAGTCCTCAGATCTTGCCTACCTCTAACTATCTTAGCTCCAACGACCCTCCTCGGAGGATCGTTGGAAAGAGCAGGCACCTCGGTGCCCTGAAACGGCGAACCGGCTGGGAAACCGAACTGACTGCTCTACGACCCTCCTCGGAGGATCGTTTGGGGACGCTGACACCTCGGTGTCCTGAAACGGTGAACCGGCAGGAGAACCGAACTGGCAGCGTTGCGACCCTCCTCAGAGAGTCGCACCCCAGAGGGCGCCGAGGAGAAACGATTTCTCAAAACCGTCCCTACCCCGGAGGGGACCACCCTCAGAAGCCTGCAGCCTCGGCGTCAGGGCTTCTTCTTCCAAGCTAAATTAGAGATAAAACAGTTCTCAGATCTTGCATATCTCTAACTGGCTATACAGCGACCGCCACCCAGGTCCCTCTCGATTGTGGATGAGCCCGAATGGCGACGCTCTAATTTGCAGCACTTTAAGCTGCGAGGAGCTTTAGTATGCTGAGACTGCTCCCGCCCAGCAGTCTCAGGAACATTAGATCGGTGAGGAAGACACCTCTGGAACACCGCTGGATAGAAAATATCTTCATTTTGTTGAAAGCGAAGCGTTCAGAGAACAGACATATATATATTATTATTAGTTTCTTTTTTTCCTTTATTTTTCTTTACATCAGAAAAACTTATATATATATATATATATATCACTCCGTGGCCACCAGCAGGAAAACAACCGAACTGGCAGCGCTGCGACCCTCCTCAGAGAGTCGCCCCTCACATACATCCACGTCCTTATATAGTTTACCCACCAATGCTGCCTAATAATATTTATCTATTATTTATGATGGCTGGTGGATAACGTCGGGGAAATGATGACGCCGACTCGGGAGAGAGATAGCTAGTAAGCGTCTCTTTAACCCGAGGCACTGTCATACTATGACATTTAATACTCAAAACAGTACTTTAGTAGAAGTTTTGGGGATAAACACATAAAATAGAAACCGGTTTATTCCACGATCTCAACTCCTCAGTGTAGAGATAGGAAAAAACGGCAATCCCCGACGAGGAGGCTGAGATATAGAGATTTAATTATATTCTCACTCTCATAATGTTCAGTTGGCCAGAAAACATTTAACTTGGCAATCAGCACAAAATAAAACCTCCTTTTATAAGCTCCTCTTTATACAACAGAGTTATGAGCTGACTTATTTATTTATTCATTGAAAACTCACACACATCTGCTTTATTCATATATATAGAGATAGGCTATACACATATATTGTTTTTAAAAACTAACGATCACCAATTCCTCGGAACTGGAGATCGCAGCACGAGGGTCTCATCGCGGGGAAAAGAAAACGCAGCGCGTGCTTCTCCCCGAGATAAGCCACTGGATTTAACACGTGAAGGCAGAGATAGGGCGCGCCCGTCTCAAACCTCGCTGTTAGATCCATTTGCGCTCCCCATGATGCGCGTCGCCGTTGTGCCTCGGCAGCAGCGGGACTCGCGCCTCGGGAAGCGCGCACCGAATCGTCCTCCTCGAAGAACGCCCGGCGGGAGCGAGGTGATTAACAGACAACCTCTCGCAACTCAGTCAGCCCCCTCGAGAACTGACTGGGTATGCTCTACTCCCAAACAAGCAACGCAAAGCTGATGCGCGTCCCCAACAACCGAGATAACGAGGGTAGGGAACAACACAACGTTTTGAATTCTTGTTTCTTCATAATATATATCTAGATACTGAGACAGACAACAATAAATAGACATGGACAGACAGAGAGCGCTTGCTGAAGGCAACAAAGCTAGTGTTCTCTGATCGCGGGAGTGCTTTATAGCTTCCTGGTCGGTGACGTCACCCGCCCATGACGTCTCCCGTTTCCATTGGACTGATTTTAGATGTGCTTCACGACGCAATCACGCAAGGCGTTCCCACCGCGTCTCAACGCAGCTCGAGTTCCCTTGAAAGGGAACCCTGGGCCTTATACAATTAGATAACAAAAATGAAGATTGATCTCCTCCCACACATTAATCATTAAGAGCAGAGAAAGGTATGAACATTTTTCATGCTGTAATCTATTTTCTGGTCTGTATTCTAATGAATTACTAATTGAAGCACTTTATTTTTTAGTCAAAACATTTAAGTATAGTGTTTAACTAGTTAGGATATCTTGCAATCATTTAAAATTGAATTTAAACAATTGTAAGATATAAAAAAATAAAAAAAATGACAGAAGCTTGAATGTCACCTCTTTTTTCCTGTCTTAACACTTTTTTTAAATGCATGATTTCACTTCATATCCCCAAACTATGTTTGAGAACAATTGTTTTAATCTATATTTGCAAATCCATGTGGTAGGTACCTTTAGATAGATGCTTTTCAGTGAGAGAACATATTCTTGGCGTCCTTCTGACAGTTTTGAATGAAAAAGTCTTAGCTGTATCCAAAGTGTGTACACAAAATTTGAATTAACCCAAGCAAATTATCTTGGCTCACCTGCTAATTAGACTTTAAATACAGTTTAGGATGAACATATGCTAATTTCAGAGAAAAAGAGGAGCGCTTTAACTGATCGAGCAGAGATGCAACAGTTTATTAGTTATTTTAGTTATTTAGTTTATTCATTCTGCTCTATTGATACATCTAGGACTTCTGCCTGTGTGTGGAGCTTTCCTTTTATATATTTATCTTATATAATCATAATATTGTAATATAATAGATATTTGATGAGTTAATATGTCGTAAAAAATGGCCATATATGTCCAAATTATTCAAGTAGTGTCAATTTGTCAATCTATAAATAATATAATTTACCTATTATCTTTCATAACATGATCATAATTATCATGGTTGGCCAACATGCTAATATCGTTGCTAATAATATCTACTTTCTTTTTTATAATCACGCTTCTTTCTTTAATCTGCTTATAATGGCTTCAAATCATACTATTCTGTTAAGTTATTCTACAGAATAATATTAGATTTTTAGTAAGTTTGAACAAAGGTTCACTAGAAGTTTCATTTTCAGTACACATTGAGCATGTAATAATTTTGCTAAACATTTTGTTTGTCAGAGACACAAAGAATTGCTGGTTTACTGCAATTTTTAAAAATGGCCATCTGATTCTTCCAAATGGCTAGATGTGAAATCCTGCTTGTTACCAAGAGAAAGACAATGTCTGCAAATTAATGCTTTTTTTTTTTTTTTTTTAGGTAGCACTTTTGAAGAGAAGTTTTGGGATTTCGACTCGAGTTAATCAGTCTGAGTGTCGCGCAACGTTCAGTGAAGCTTTTGTGATTTTTTTTCTTCTCTGCCTTTACTCTTTATCTTTCTCACTTTTTCTTTCTCTCTCCCCTTTTTATTGCTGCCAAAAAGAATAATGTTTTAGTCCCACAGGAAAATAGTCTTAGAGTAAAGTTTTACTCCCACCTTTCTTTACTGACATTTTGCATTACTCTTCTCAAGATCTGGTTCGCCTGAAACAAAACAAACTGATTCCACTATATTAACTCAATATTCATGAGATGATTTGATTTATTATAGGTGATTACATTAAAAAACAAAGATAACTTTCTGTATACAAATGCTGTAGAACGAGTAGAAATCCCCAAACTCAATCTATATTCATTGGCAAAAACCTTTAAATAAATCAAATACTTTGTTGCACAATGGTATATAAGCCTCTTCCTGCTGTGCTGTAGTGTCTGCCTTAAGCACCAATAACATTTGTCTGCCACCAGCTGTCACAAATCGCCAGCATCTCTTTCTCTCAGACTAGCGCTGTGACGCAAAATCAATGGAGCCTCTTGGGTCCTTCCATCACCCCAAATATCTGCAGTGAACTGCTGGTTGAAGGCATTCAATAAAAGAGTCCAGTTGCCTTGAGATGGGATTGCAGAATAGGTTTTGGAGACAAATGATCCTTGCTTTAGAGCATGTAAGAGCATGCAAGTTGCTAGGTCGGGTTTTGAGCTCTTACTGTCTGATAGATGGATGAGTGATGTCTTTCCTGTCTTCTCCATTATTTGGCAGTCATTGACAGCCGGTTGCTGATGGAAGGACTGCAGAGATTTGGTGCCATCCCGACGTATCTTCCGGTCCGATATCAGGTGTTAAATGCAGAGTCTGCCTTCTTCCTGAAAGAAGCCAACCAGGACATCATGAGGAACTCCAGCCTGCAGGTTCGTACAGAGCTTTTCTTTATCCAACAAGCCAGAAAGACGCCGTCGGTCAATGCCAGTTACGGACCGTTGTATGTGGAACAGCCCGTGCCCATGGATCTTCTGGGCCCGGGACTCTTCAACAGCCCTTCATCCACATCACCATTATCCACTTCCTCTCCACTCTTTAGTTTTAATTGGAAAGTACAGACTTTCATTATCAGTGAGCGAATCCATCCCAGTTGGCCAAAGGTTCAGGTTCTCTTCTACTTAGTAGGCCGGGACTGGGACGACTACAGTGCCATGGACAAGTTGCCGTGTGTCAGGATGTTTGCCTTCCATGAAACCCAAGAGGTACGAGGCACCTGTCATCTGAAAGGGGAACTCGGACTGTGTGTGGCTGAATTGGAGCCACTGCCTAGCTGGTTCAGTCCCCCTAGTGTCATACCAGGTCGACAGAGATCTCCTGAGCTGGTTGAAGGCACTCCCGTGGAGCTGTATTACATGCTACAATCCACTGAGACTGGGGAATGCAGCTCTGAGGACTCACGCAAGACCAATTCCATCCGCACTGGCCAACTGGGTCCGGCCGGTTACTTCTCAGGGCCAACACCCATGCGCAGGATCGGCAGTGTACGGCTGTTCCAGCCACTCTCTGAGCTGCGTTTGGACAGTAACTTTGTGGTGATGGTTCCCTCAAGACCCATCAGGCAGAGGGAGACGGTGTCAGGCTTCCTCGCGGTCTCCAGCCTTTCGTCAGTAGAGATCTTCACATTAAGGTGAGTGACCCCTGCTAAAATGCTTTTAAATAATAATTTATATATATATATATATATATATATATATTATTATTTTTATTTTTTATTTTTTTTACTTTGATAGCTTTGTTGACTTTGATAATTGATAGCTGGACTTGACAGCCATTGATCATCATGTAGTATTTCATGGAAAAGAACAGATCTGACATTTTGATATTTACACAATATCTCTCTAAATGCAAAAAAAAGAAAAAACTCTTTGACGACCATTTTTTGCTTCCAACCAACCGTTAACTCCTTAAAACTATTTGTGGCATTGAAAATATTTTACCTGGACAATTTTGCCTGGAATTTAATTATCAAAAGTTATTTTTTTAAGTCTCTGCATGTGATCCTGTATGTTCCCAAATAATTTCAAAAGTGCTACTTCTCGGCCTGGAAAAATCCACAAATTACTATAGTCTACTTATGTTTTTTTTCTAGTTATTCTTAGTTCTAAAGTAGGCTACTTCTTGGGCTAGAAAGTACTCTTTGTAACTGTTCTCTATAAGATGATTTTAAAAAGCTTTGACCAGTCATCTTCACAAATGACTAAAAGACATTAAAAGGTTGTAGAAATTCATTGGTTGGAAAGTATGGGACTGTAAATGCAGTCTCCAATGTATGTTATTTTACTCTGTGTAAAGTTCATGGGTATCAATGATGAGGGCATATCATCTCATCTGTTGTTATTGGTCTTACTTCTATTTTTTTTTTTTATTCAAAATACCATATAGTTTGATTGGACACAATCTTTGATGTCCAAAAAAATATGTAAGAACTTGGGAGTGTTTTCTATTTCCTTTAAAATGTTGATAAGCTATTTTTTAAGTATGCATATTTAGCATTTAGCATTGTTCTTTACTCCTGATGTTCACAAAAAAGAATAGACCTACATCCTACCCGTTGGAAGCCACTGACTCCACCTTCTAGGAGAAAATATGTCAAAGTTTAACTTGTGACATTTATTAAATGACACCTAGATACCCTAAATATCCAAATAGCCTAGATAGCCAATTGGGTATCACCATTCCTATTTCTCTTGGCAATTGACTGGATCCTGAAGAATACAACAGCAGGAAAGAGCAATGGAATTCAGTTGACACAGGACAGGGGAACCAGCTCGACGACCTGGATTTTGCCTTAATCTCCCACAGTTGCCAGCTGATGCAAGAGAAAACATCCGACCTCTCATCTGTCTCAGCCCAACTTGGCCTTAGGATTAGAAAAATTCAGAAAATTCACATAGGGAGCATCATCGTGCACATGATGAAAAATGTGTGGAACGCCAGCTCACAACACACACCAAAATCCACCTCTTCAACTCCAATGTCAAGTCGGTCCTTCTTTATTCTTCATCAGGAAAATCAAATCAGACCTTTATCAACAGCTGTCTCGCAGAATCCTTCAGATCCGCTGGCCGGACACCATCAGAACTTGCGACTTATGGCAGAGGACGAACCAGCTTCCTGCAGAACAAGAAATCAGGAAGAGGACGTTGAGATGGATGGGACACACCTTGCGAAAACCAAGGACAAGCATCACCAGACAGGCCCTGATGTGGAATCCACAAGGCAATAGGAAAAGGGGGAGAGCTAAAAACACCTGGAGAAGAAATTTGGAGGCAGACACCAAAGAGATGGTGTACACCTGGAAAGAGCTGGAGAAAATTGCCCAGGACCTCGGACGCTGGAGAAAAGTTGTCGATGGCCTATGCTCCGGGAGGGGTGAAAGGCCTAAGCTAAGATAGCCTAAATGTAATTTAATAGATTTCCCTTGCAAAACAAGTACCAATTAACTCTCAGTGAGTAGATTGAACTCTTAATTAGTAAATGCAACTGAATACAAAACATTTAATCAAGGAAGAGCTGTGTAAACTACACAATATGATTGTTTGAAATAATTTTCCTTACAACCCAGTGTGAAAAAGTTCGCAAATTCTTTATTGATTCATTGAGTGTTGAGCTCTAATTAAAACAAGCGGATTTGATGAAGCGACTAAAGACATTCTGTGCTAGTGAGTAAATGACCGTGAGAGAAATTAATGTTCACTCCTGTTTGTATTCTCACGCCTGATATCTAAATTATGCTTTGAGTTATACGCTGACAGCCTTGGCAAATTTGTCAACCTCGGTTAACATTAGCTTACAGCCGGCCACTATCTCATGCGTGATTAATGAACTTTAAGCGTTTCCAGACTCAATACAAACCAGTTTGCAGCTATCTAATTTATAAGTAATAATAATATGGGTGTTTACTAGATCAATGAATGAAGCTTAGCATGCAGAAATAAAAAACCTCAGAAATTAATTGCCTTTGATGTAGACAGAAATAAAGAAGCTCCTGGCAGATGCGTTGTTTTTGGAAATGTTCTCCAAGGGTGCTCTAACATTAGAAACAGCAGTTTCTAATAGAGTTATCAGGCCAGCTTTAATTAATGCAGAAAGAAGAAGTTAAGTCCTCAATAGCAAGTAAATTTGTGATGTCTTGGGTGATATTGTGCTGTGGGAAACTGTTCAGTGATTCCTCTGTAGTTCCTCCTGTGTTCATACAGGGTGGTGATAAGATCCTATATAAAAGGGTTTGTTTTTTTCTTTTTTTTGCCTTTCCTCTACTTGATGCCTAAATGTCTTTGTGATGGCTCCAAGTCCCCTCAACCCCTGGAGATAGGCACAGCTCTGTTCTCAGCTTGGGCTGCACTCCGAGTTCCAACCAAACAGTTTTTTAAATAGTGACCAGCTGAGCGCTGCTGATATGGCTGTTTCTCTAGGGTCCCTGTCTGTTGATGTGTTGTGTATGTGTGTGTGTGCTGGGGGGAGGGGGGAGGTTACGATGGGCGGCGGAATATGGTTCAAACCGGTCGTGTCGCTGGTGCTGTTGGAGCCAGATCTCCTCATCTTATCATCAGCCTATAGGGATAAAACTGCTTCCTGATCAGCTTTTCCCTGCCTAACACAATCAGGGTAAAACAGAATAGCTCCTGAGAATCGCATTTAACTGCCAGACTTTCTCCAGGATGGCCTGCAAATAAATACACCATGTACAGTGAACTGGTGGATTGATATTATCAAGTGCACCTTCCTGTTTTTTCCTGCATATATGGATTAAATGGTTTACATGGGTGAACTGCTACTGCAAATAATTTGTAAATAAAAATCGATAAATATTTTTTTTAACAAATCAAATAATTGAATGAAATACGTATATTTAGGTACATTTAGACATATTCGATAATATATACAATGTTAAATATATAAAATTATGATTATTATTTTCATTATAGAAATAATAAATAATTATTAAAAATATAGTTATTATAATAAAATGTAATTAAATAAAAAACAATTCCATATCCCACTTCCCACCCTTTTGTGAGAGTAATCCGACTTTAAGCAAGAGAAAACGGATACTCTGGAAGAAAAAAAAAAACCTGCTTCAGAATGGACTATTATTTTTTAAACTAGATTGAGGTTTCAGATTACATGATACAGTCGTTCTTAAATTTGTAATCAACCAACATCTTTAATCTTTCTCTGAGAATAGAACTCTGATTGTAATGTTTATTGGTGATGAACAATCTCATGAAAGTCATGGTTTTAATTCTCAGGCCAGGGTTTTGTATTTGGAGCTTGCACTTCCTTGCTTTTTGCCTCATTAGCGGTTTGGAGAGTAACATGTTGAGATGGGATTTATACCTGATTCATAATGCAAATGGAAACACGCTTCCCTCACAAACAAATTAACAACCTCTCAAAAGATAAATAGCCCCTGCTGTATTGTAATTTTGACTAAACAATCTTGCACGTTTCTGCATGTCCCAGTGGAATATATGCTAATACATGCAAATGAATAATCGTTCCTTATGGACCATTTCTTATTTTGCTGTAGCAGAGATATTTTTACTCATCCAATTTAAGTCCAATTGCATATACACCATTCTGATGAGTACAAATGACCAAAAGTTGATTGGCTCTGTCATTTGACTGGTTCATAAACATGAATCTGTCTTGAATTTGACTTATGTGTCAAATAAATGAATGACGGTGAATATAATTATTGCATTTCACTTTAATAGCCTTGTGGACACATCATTTGACTTACTTTTTGAATAAGCAAAAGATTTACGTTTAAATAGCCGATTGAAAGGCCGTCCATAATGCAGTTTTCACACTGTTGCACTCAAGTACAGCAATTCTGTAGATCCATTGTGAAAAATAGAAGAATACATTTATACGTATTTTAATACATTTTTGACATAATACTTTTAAGACAGCTTATCCAAATATTCTGTTATCATTTATTCATCCTTGGGTAGTTCCAACACTTTTAGAAAAAAAGTTTGATGGGCTTCTGGGTTCTTGGCTCAATTTTTAAACAACCCTTTTTTCCAAAAAGTTTCTATAAAAGTAGAAATGTCTTAAATTATTGAATAATACTTCCATGTTTTACAGATTTTTTTCTAGTGAGAAAGTATGGTTTTGTCAGATCAGTGCGTGTACCCCTATCGGCGTCTCTTAGCATTGGTCAGGGTTTGTTTTCATCCGACCGAACATGTTCAATCAGCGTTTGTCAGTGTCTGTTGGGGCAGTGTGAACATGACAGTTATTTTTCATAAAATTCTAAATCCAATTGGCCAACTTGTTTGTTGGCGTTTATCTGTGCAGTGTGAAGCAATGCATTTTTGTAAGAAAAATATAAATTTTTGTTATATCCTTTGCTATATCCTCTGTGCTTCCGTGTCCGTCAGTACGCCATGCGTCGGGTCAGAGGTCACTCTTCCGCTGGAAATAGACTTGTGTATGGCAGACTGGAAGCTAGTAATTACGCTTATAAAGTTATAAATATGGATATTTTTCTTACAAAAACACACCGCTTCGCTTCAGAAGGCCTTTATCAACCCCCTGGAGCTGTATGGAATACTTTTATGATGGATGGATGCGCTTTCTTGGGCTTCAAAATGGTTTCATTTACTCCCATCATAAAGCTTGAAAGAGCCAGGATCTTTTTTTAAGATAACTCTGATTGTATTTGGCTGAAAAAAAAGTTATATACACCTAGGATGGTTTGAGCGTGAGTAAATTATGGGATCATTTTTAGGTGAACTAACCCTTTAAGGGTGAAGCCAATATGACTTTCTTTTTTGTATAGAACACCAAATGTCTTCCACATAAAATGTCCAAGCTTGGACTGCACCAAAATAGAAATTCTATCCGATATAGATCAGACAATAATCATTTTTGTGTTGTGGCTGATAGTAAAATTATGTTCTATTTTGTCTAAATATATTAATACTGTAACACTGACACAAAAAAAATATATAGCTTGTTTTTAAAATTTGCAAGTGAATTTAGGGATCACAAAATGATGTTTTGAAAAATTATAAAAAATATGAAAGTATGAAAAATTTATTTTCATTTTGATATTTGCTAAAGATAATATTTAACATTGTTATTACATAATTGGTGTTTTTAAAGGTATTAGATGACTGCAAAGGTAATCTAACTGTAAAAATGGGGTAAACATCCAATATCGAACAATATGATAAATGGAAAAAAAAACCTCCAATGTCACCAAATAACCAATATGGTCCAAATATATTGTGCCTCCCTAGTTTTAGCAATTTTTCTGTAAAATGATTGTCACTGGTGACCAGTGACCACAGCTGTCCTTGGTCCCAATTCTCTTTCATTGTATGGACAAAATATGTGTTTCTTCATGATGTTCCTGAAATGGTGCTTCTTTCGTCCACTGTTTGCCCCTCTCTCTCACACACTCACACAGATTGTTCTATGCATTTATTTTCAGTTTCCCCTTAGAGAAAGGGCTATGAATTGGCCTTTTCACCGATGTATTGGAGGCTGCAAGAGCCACTGAACTTGATTAGTTGCCATCACAGTTTACAGAGCAATTCCTCCCAATTTCCTTCTGCCCCTCCAGGGTCGCTGGCACGTGTTTACTTTGAAGGCACTGACTCTCTTCATCTGGCCATTAATAAGTAATTAGTGATTTGTGCACAGGGGAAACTTATTCGCTCTCAAGCTCCATTTTGATTTGCTTGTCGCACAGGCTCCCTCCACAAAGCAATCAGCGGCTGCCCGCAGCGAATAATCCTAGTGCGCACATTTCTTGGTAATGATTTTTAATGCATCCCCATCCATGAATCTCTCAACCTGCTTTCAGCACGGTGGCTGTCATTATTTGACTGAAGGCACCGGATGATTCTTTTCCTTAATTATTATCCACTTCGCCTCATCACATGTTTTGCACAGACCTGGGGGGTCCTGAGAGGAATGGGCGTTTTTGCCTCTCCTTCTGACGGGCTCGTTGTGTAGTTCGTTAAACCGAACCCTGATCAGTATTACTAACATTGAGTGCTGTGGATGGTCAACATTGTGCTCAGATGCTTCTCACTTTTTCTCCCTGCAGTTCACAGCAGGCCTCCACTATTGAGTAAAGCCGTTTGTTTTCTAACTTGAAGAACCAGACCTATTCGAGAGAAATTTTTGTCCATAATAGTGGTATTTGAAGTTTACTAGCCTAAACTTAAACTTTATTCTGTCTTTTACAAGTCACCTGAAAACTACAATTTTCTATTTAAATGTTTTTGTCCTCTTAAATTCACTTAATCACAACATCAATTTGACTTTTAGATTTTAATGCATTTTTATTATTATTATTATTTTTGGACAATATATATTTTTTTTCAGGTTTTTGAACTAAGTATCTTACCAAGTATACAGGATTCAAGGATACAGTAAAACAGTAATATTGTGAAATATTATTACAATTTAAAATGACTGTTTTCTATTTTAATATATTTGAAAATGTAATGTATTCCTGTGATGGCCAAGCTGAATTTTCAGCACTGTTAGTCTTCAGTGTCACATGATCCTTCAGAAATCACTCTAAAATGCAGATTTTGTGCTCAAGAGACATTACTTATTAACAAAGCTGAAAACCAGTGTGCTTCATTTTTTTGTGGAAAACGTGATCCATTTTATTTAGGATTCTTGAATGAATAGAGAGTTCAAAATAACAGCATTGAAAAGAAAATCTTTTGTAACATTATTAGTCTTTACTGTCACGTTTGATCAATCCAGTTGTTTTCAAAATCAAAGACAGTGTGCCTCCCTTTTGACACAATGTACACAATGGTGCCTCCCCACCCCCCAATTTTTACAAATTTTCACCAATTTTCAATAGCGATCAGTGCGCTGAGAGCGCCGCACACACACAGTTTGTTTGCGCATCAATAAACCCTCGTCTCATGTGCCTATAATGCATGACTCCTGTATGTCTTTACCTTGATTACAATCGTCATCCATCAAAACTGTACTAGCGCGACACAGGTTTGTTTTATCCAACCGAGAGATGTAGTATAATGCTCATGCAGCAATTGGGTGTTTTGAGCCTCCATTCAGTCTGCATTTCACAGCACGATGAGAAACGGCTTGGTTTCTTCGAAAAATACATTATTCTCTCCACCATTTCCGAGGAAATTGTCCGGGTTTCCTCTGCATTAGGGCATTGGACTGACTGTTTGAATGCATTCGCTTACTTGGCCTGAAAACTTTCTAGATGATCCGAAAACAGAGGAGCGAACAGTCATTTCTATTAAAAAATAAAAAAAATGACTGGCTCCAAACATTTGAATGGTTGGTTAGATATTTCTAATATTTCTTATATTATCTGCTATTGGTTATTTTCTATAAAAAGTTAACTTGCTGATATAAAGCTGTTATATATAAATGCAATTTGACCGTATGGGTCAATATTGAATATTTATTGGCTGATATTGGATGTTTAATTATAAACACTAATTTCAGCCGGTTCCATAGATCTAACATTACTTTCTCTGATTTTAAGTTTGCAAAATTTCTACTAGTGCTACAAGCAATCTAGTAGATGACACTTTGTAACATTGTTAATTTTTTTAACATTGATTTGTTTGTTTTTTTGTTTTTGTTTTAGTAGTAGTAGTAGTAGTAGTGTGTTACATTTCTAATTTGTAGTTGTTAACTATGGTAATATTATATGCCAAAAAAGAGAACCCACTGAGTTACAGGCATTGAAACAAAATTAGTTTAAATACTTAATGGCCTCCTGTACTCCTTTTTTGATCACTGCTGGATGGGGAGAACGATTGGAAGACTTTAATAATGAAAGATGTTTCTCTAGATGTGTATTGGTGAACTGTGCTTCAAGGCCCGGGAATGACCTCATTCTGGCCATCAGCTCCACTGAGCCTGTTTGGGAGGTTTGGCCTTTATCTCTCGCTTTAAGCATGCGATTTGGAGCAAAGCCCTCAGAAGCTTCTGGAAGAGTGTGTAGTTGGGTGGCTAAGCTCTTGATCAGCTCGTGGGGGGTGGGGTGGGGCGGGGGGGATCTCTTGTCAGGTCCAGTAATCCCAGAATCATCAGATAACAGGACATGCATTGATGACCACATGATGGTTTAATCTCTGTGGTTGCAAAAGTGTTAAAAGGGGCTATTTATAAGGCCTAGATACAAAGCCATAACAAATTACAGTGAGCCCTACTCGCTTCTGTGGACTTTTCAAAATCTGTAGACTTTCGCAAAAGAATGAGAAACCCAAACTTGTCTGTGACTGCTGATCTCTGGAACCTTCACCAGAACTCAAAATTCTCTGTGAAGTATACAGTGGCTATACAGTTATAGCCACTTCTGCTTCTCACAGTTCGTTTTTTTTTTCTTTTTCTTTTTCTGAATGTCTCCTGGGATTCTTGCGCTGTCAGCTTTATTTACTTACAGGAACCTGTCAGGATTTTACTGATTTCAGAATAAGAATGAAAAATTATCATTGATAAACTTGGGAGAGACTCTCTTTGGGGAATTCACTGATATCATTGTTTATTTACACACTTTGTTTGGATTGTTTTAGCACCCGATTCAAATTATGTTTTAGAACCCGAGGAACTATACAGATCAGATGACAGCACAAGAACGGTCAAAAACTTGTGTTAAAAGTGATTAGCATGACATAGTTTCAGACCTTGCAGGCTGGTTCTGCAGCAAACTACTCTATACTTATTTTGAATAAGCAATTACTTCACAACTGCTAAGAAAGTATGTTTTATGTATTATGAATGTGTGTAGTATGATTGTAATCTAGACGTACTACATTCACTATGTTTTCATTATCATGTGACCTACCAGTGTCATTTGCGTCGCTTCACTGCCATTCACAAATCTTCTCCTGTGGCCTCATGGGATAGTAAAGTGTCCATCATATGCAGACTTCAGAATCTCTCCAGAAGTATACTTTTTACCTACTCTTTTATGAATACTGTGAATTTGGGCATACTTTTTTTGTCACACTGGTTTTTTGCCTTCTATATAGTAGTGAAGTTTGCGATTTCAAATGCAGCATTTTTTTTTTTTTACAGTCATTTCTTGCGATAACTTGCGATACGGTAGCTTTCTTTATCGTAATATTTCAGATATTACAATGAGAGAAGCTGTATCACTTAGAACAGTAGTGCAAAAATGGCTTCTTCCCATGCTTTTCCAATTAGGACTAATAATAAACAAAAAAAAAATACTCATATCCCAATAGCCTGACTCCGCATGGAGATATACTGTAGGTGGTTTCCTGGCCATAAAAGGAGCTGTAGCCGACGTAATCCTGAACAAGTGCCTTCCATGTTTAAACATAGACCCTCTACGCCTCCTGTGCGGTCATGCGTAGCTCCAGTTCACAGTGCGGCATTAATGAGAAAGATTAATCCTGCGTGTGTGGTGCGATTCATCATGCCTTTTTACCTACGGGCTACACATTAGACTGAACTGTTTTGGACCATTAGATGTGGTCCAACTGTACTCCACTGAAATAGTCTCACAGACAAAAACGTGTAGTAGTGTAAGAGAGTTCCGGTTAGATGTTTCATGAAAAATCACTTCAATATTCAGGCACTTCAGAATAAGTCCAAAAAATATTAAAAGCCTTAACACATGGGCAATTTTAATGATGTGAGTATTATGTGATACAGAAATGTTAAGGAATGTTAAATGTTAAAATAAAAGGAACATGCACATTTCATTTGTATATTCCTTTTATTGTATGAAAAATGGCAGCCGGGGACAATATTATGCGCTGACAAAAAATAAATAATTTGAATAATTTCACTTCAATTGACAGTTTGAACTCATTCATAGAAATGTACCACTATAATGCTATTTTTGCTCTTGAAGTTTGAATCACAGGTGCTATTAAACATCTCTTCTGTCTATCTTGTTTGTAGCGAATTCATGAGAAAGTAAAACGAATCTTCATCATACCTATGAGCGACACCTCAGATTCATAACTGATTTTGGACCATCAGATGCGGTTTCATTGAAATATTCTCAGAATTTCCAACAGACAACAGCTTATATGAAAAACTAAGAGGAGATTCGGTTTGATGTTTCATGAAAAAGCACTTTAATATTAAGGCACTTCAGAGCAAGTCTAAAGAAATATTAAAAATAGTAGTACTGTACATCCAAGGGCTATTTTAATGCTGTGTGAGTATTATAAGTGATACCGAGGTATTTTTTGATATATTGGAGGAGCTGTTTTACCCGTGTGTTTTTTTTATTTATTCCAAGGGCGTGAAGTTAGGCAGAGACCTCAGGATTACAGAAAAGCTGAAGTCTACAAATATACTCTCCCACATTGCCTGTCATGCCCTTGAGGAGTTTTCAATGGCCTCTGTAAATATGCAGTAGCAGAGGGGGAAATATGTCAAACATAAGCTGTGCTGAGAGCATTTCAGCAGCGAATAAGCAACACATGCTCAAATGAAGCCAGCTACCTTGTTAAAACCCACATCTGCCCATGGCCCTTCGTCTAATGCCTTTCTCAGCAGAGGGGTCGGCCCCTGGGGAGAGAGAGATCAGCCAACTGTGACCCACCAGAGAGGGGATGTCGTCCTCCGGCACTCGCAAGTAGATCCACACAGACACCGATCGCAAAGATCCTTCCAGACCCATAACACACACACTTGTCTAATGTGATAATAGGAGTTTATAGGTGGTCACTGTGGGAATGAGTTGTCTGGAAACATTGTCTTTTTGGCAGAATCTGAAGGTTGTTTAGATAGCGGTTCTAATACTTAGGCTATGCTTGGATCCATTGTGACCTCCAAACATGAATTCTTCACCTGAATATAACTTGGGTGTTTGACATAAATGGAACAGTTTCTGTAAAACATAGCAGTTTTTGCTATATATTTTGTCATTGCGTCAATTTGTAGGCCAACCCAGAAGGCTGATTCGCAATGGGCTTCCTATGGATTTTCTAATGGGTTTTTTGGAATAGGCGTTTTCGATTTATTAGTAAAATTAGGTCTGTGGTTTACATCACTTTAAGAGACTTTCACATTTTGTTCTACTACATTAAATTAAATACATTCATGCTCACAAATGTGAGTTTTTAAACCATTTTTTGCTTTAAAAATGTAAATTGCTGACTAGATACTAGACCAGATTGCTAAAATTCATATTAACCCATGTGTTCAAGTGAAGGGAAAAATATGAATGTATTTACATTTTGTGTGTAGAAGACAATAGAAAGGCTCTTCAAATCTTGTTAACCAGACCTTTTACTAAATGGAAAACCACTATACAAAAAAAACAAAAAAAACTTTCCAGGGGTTTACAAAATGAGCCGCTCAATTATGAGATTATTTTAAGGATTTTTGCCTCATTTGCATGACTTATCAATGTGCATTCATATATTTTCCCCAAAAGATTCAATTAAGATTTGGTGAATGACAACCTAAACCAAACGCAAGATATAAATTGGATAAACACTCCTATTATTATTTATTAAGTGCATTTTTAGCCCAACATTATGCTATCAACATTAAATATTTGCTGATAGTGAATTTTAACCCAATCTATCTTTTCACAATGTTTTTTATTTATTTTTTATAGATGATTGCATCTGAATCCTAATTGGACTGAGATTTAGATACAACAGTTGATGTTAAAAAAGCAAAAGTGCATTTCAGTTTGTTTTTGAAATGACAATTTTAACCTCATTCCTGCAAGGTGCTCTGCACAAATAATAACAGAATACAATAACACATTTTGGAAGGGAATGAGGAAATTATCTAGGAATGGAGATGTTGAACCTGATGCACATTTTTATCTTGTTTGTCCGTGTAAAAGTTTGCCTGGCAAATCATCAAGAAATCTAAAACCATCACAACAACTCCAGATAGCAAATCCCAAAGCAATCCTCGAAGAATCGCAAGCACGCAGAAAGGATGACACATTTTCAGAAAAGCAAACAATTTTTAAAATGTGTTTTTCTGTTTTCGAGCGCTCTTTCACTCTTTTAGTGGTGAAAAGAATAGGGGAACACCCGCTCTCTGCAGACCTTTTGCATTTTATTCTAGAAAGGCAATTATTTGTGCAACACACACACACACGCAAACACACACACACACACACACACACACACACACACACACACACACACACACACACACACACACACACACACACACACACACACACACACACACACACACACACACACACACACACACACACTCGCTGTTCTACCTGCCTGGGTTCCTTCCACTCCGCTCTGCACCTGCTGATGTGATTGTTCAGCACTGCCCATCAGTGCACATAATGAAGTGCAAATCAGGCTAATGTGCTCACTGATGCGCTGGCTTTTAAAGATCAGCTCAAATTGATTTAGTCCCAGCACCACTGAGCCATTAACAAATAATAAAACGGAATATAACAAATATATGCGTCCAGGGATTTAAAAAAAAAAAATCATTTCCCTCCATCATAAGCAGGATGCACAACCAACCGCTGTTTATTTCATCAGATCAAGGGGAAGGGACATTTTGGCCCTGTGCCATTTAGGATCATTTACCCAGAAATCCCTGTTGTTCTCCAAGTACAAATGGTGTTTATATTATACAGTGTGTGCGGAACATTATTAGCAAATTATGCTTTAAAAGATGGAGTGTGCTTTGGGTTTTATTAAGCTTCACAGGTATGCCAAGCAAGTTGTAGCCGTCAGCAAAAGGAAATTAAGCTTGTAATTTAGGCGCATGAGAAAAAGATAGAGAAAAAATAAACACACTCCAGGCAGTTTAGTTAAGTTTAGAAGGCATTTATTTTGAGGGCATACTAAAGTGTTTTTGGCATCGCTCCATTGTCAGGGTATGTACGAGAATCACCCAACACTGAAACAACTGTGTCTGTCAGCGTCTCTGTTCTTTCATGGCAGATTGCGGAGGTGTTGAACAAATGAATCTTAAAACACCAAGCAATTAAACATTAGCAAACAGTAATGGCTTAAATTGGGTTGTCTCAAAACAGTTTTCCATCTAATTTTATGAATTTTCTGCTGAATTACGGCTGTTACCGCTGTTTTTTTTTTTCAAGGCACATATTTTCACGTAGTGTTAGCTTTGTGTTGTGTGGCACAGGTTACCGGGTTACTTTGGGTGGTGTGTGACTTCTACAGTATATATTAATGAATAAGGAGCATTGGGTTTCTGAGTTTATATTGCTTGACAAACAACATTTATTTTCAAAGTTTGTGAACTTTGACTTTTATCAATATATGCGTAAAGAATTCTGCTGTACTGTTTTCTCACCAGAAGTATCTGTCAAAGGCTCATGCTCGTATATCTTTACAATTTATGATCTAATTAGAGAACATAATGAATAGTCAATGAGTTGTAACCATCCTTATTGAAATATTTTGATGATTGCGGAGACTAATTGTTGTGGTAATGACTTTAGATCAACGTTATTTGCATATCTCTGTCTGTTGATTTGTCATTTGCATCTTCTTAGCATTGATGTAAATTGGTCTCTGCTTTGAAACGCTCTTTTTCTTTTCTTTTTTTCCTTTTTTCCATTTCTTTCCTCTCTGAAGTGCTGACAGAAGTCAAGGTTAAAGACTTATTCCAAATGAAATTTTGCATAAGCAGAACAAGTAAAATAATGGTAATCAGATTTGCCGTAATCTCCTGCAATACTTTGCTGTTTGCTCTCCAAAATGCTGAAACACTCTACAACTAAACCATGTTTAATCCTCCGTCACGAAGTTATGTCTTAAAAGCAGTCACACACTTTTCTTCATAAAATGAGTGCTCCGTTGCTCTAGAATGAAGGCTCTGCCACACAAATAGACCTTCTGTAGACTATTTAGCTGGTTTGTTCATCTCATTGGTCATTCTGTAATCTCTCCTGTAGCCGTTGGTGATTATCTCCATCAACTCTCCAAAACCCATCTAAATATTGGATCTTTACGGGATGATCCACCTTACCCAGAATCTCATACATGAATTTTAATTTTTGATCGGCTTGGCATCAAACCAAGGTCGGGAAAGACTTACGTTAGCATAGGTGGCCGATATATGTATATAGGATTGGCCTGGAGTGGCCCTGATTAGAGTAGAACTCACACCACTTCCTGCCTGGTTGTGACCTCATTTCTGAAATGATTTACTGGGCAGCTGTCCCACAACTCATGTAAGAGCATGGAAAAGCTGAATGTTTGCTATTTCCCCGGCAAGGAAACATATTAGTTTGTTTGTCCTACAAAAATGACCAACTAATACACATTTCACCCCCCCATTCCCATACAATTTTCCCTTCGTATGGGAATGAGCATGCTTTCAACAACATTTTAGTTACTTAAAATTGCACAAAATCATGTTTGAATGAGGACTAATTGCTTCTCCACATGGTTCCATTTTCTATCGTCCTTGAGTTTTTACTCCCATCTGATATTCTGCAGTATGCAAGTTGCAGAGAATCTAAATGATTGCATCATGGGGGTCTTACAGGCAGGTTAGACAGGCTTAAGACACTTTTTTGGCATTGAGTCCTCTGTGAACTGGTTCAGTAGTTTGTGTCATGAAAGACTTTCAATTGTTATTTCCTCATCCTCATCGTTGTCGTCATCTTATTTCACTGTTTTTTTTTTTTATTTCTATCAGTGAATAAGTTGGCATCGTTCCTCTCTCTTCCCACTCTCTCTGTGCTGGTCTGGTTTAATTACAGAATGACCATGAAAAACCTTCTATTTTAAAACTGTTTACATTTCCTGTCATTTCATTCCTTGGAGAGGAGGAAAAAAGGTTAAAAATAACACAAAGATGAAGCAGGTTAGCTTAGGGCCTATTTATAAAAAAGCAGTTAAATTAACCTTTTTTTTTTCTCCAGCAACATTTTATTACTTTTCCACACATCTCATGCCATTTTGCTAAGAGCATGACTTCATATTTACCTGAGCAGATGTTGCCGTGGCCTTTGTTCACTCTCTGTTTGGCTTCTGGACTTTATAGTTATGTTATCTCTTTGCAAATCTTTGTTTTGTCATACTTACAGTATCTCACAAAAGTGAGTACACACCTAACATATTAGAATATATACTCAAGGGACAATACTATAGAAATTAAACTTTTATATATTTTAGAGTAGTCTTAACATGCAGCCATTATTGTCAAAATAGCTGGCAACAAAAGTGAGTACACCCTAAGTGATAATAGCTGTACGTCATTTAACCATGCAAAGCCACATTTTTGTCTGCTTGACAGGACCATACAAATTGTTGTATCTTGTATTAGAGCAGTTCAAATTTGTGCTTTGAGTACAATTCTCTCATACTGACCACTGGATGTTCAACATGGCTCCTCATGGCAAATAACTCTCTAAGGATTTGACAATTAGAATTGTTGCTCTCCACAAAGATGGCCTAGGCTATAAGAAGACTGGTAACACCCTGAAACTGAGTTACAGTACAGGCCAGGGTCATACAGAGGTTTTCCAAGACAGGTACCACTCGGAACAGGCCTTGCAAGGGTCAATCAAAGAAGTTGAGTCCCCGTGCTGTGCGTCTGGCTTCAAAAAACAGACGCATGAATGCTTCCAGCATTGCTTTAGATGTTGCAGAAGCAGAAGGTCAGCTTGTCAGTGCTCAGACCATACGACACACACTGAAACAAGTCGGTTTGCTCACAAGAAAGCCTGCAAACAGTTTGCTGAAAGATAAACTTGTTTGGCTCAGATGGTGTCCCGCATGTGTGGCGATGTCCTGGTGAGGAGTAGTGCCTACTGTCAAGCATGGTGGTGGTAGCATCATGGTCTGGGGCTGCATGAGTGCTGCTGGTACTGGGGAGCTGAGCTTCATTGAGGGAAACATGGATTCCAACATGTACTGTGACATTCTGAAGCAGAACATGATGCCCTCCCTTCAGAAACTGGGCCGAACGGCATCATAACGCCCCCAAACACACCGCCAAGATGACAACTGCCTTGCTGAGGAAGCTGTAGGTGAAGGTGATGGAGTGGCCAAGTATGTCTCCTCTGGGTCATCCTCAAGCAGAGAGAGGAGTAGCGCCACATGTCTAACATCCAGAAGCTGCATGATGTCATTATGGAGGAGTGGAAGAGGGTCCCAGCAACAACCTGTGCAGCTCTGGTGAACTCCATGGCCAGGAGGATTAAGGCAATGCTAGATAACAATGGTGCTCACACAAAATATTGACACTTTGGACACAGTTTGGACATGTTGACTTAGGGTGTACTCACGTTTGTTGCCAGCTATTTTGACAATAATGGCTGTATGTTGAGTTATTTTCAGAGGACAGTAAATATATACTGCTATACAAGCAGCACAATGACTACTCTAAAATATATCCAAGTTTCATTTCTATAGTATTGTCCCTTGAGAAGATAATATGTTTGCTGAAATGTGAGGGGTGTACTCACTTTTGTGAGATACTGTAATTGCAACTTTCACACAGGAATCCGTGCCAACATGTGATGCCCGTTCACATCTGTTGTCATAATGGAGGTTACGTGACCTGGACCGAACAGACGTTGTCATGACAATATCTGTGACCTCTTAAAGGCGTCACTCATTCAACATCTGTTCGATGATAGTTCTGCTTCTAGCGCTGGCTGCTCTAATGCACCATTAATAAGACCGTCAGACGGTTTCAATCACAAGGAATCGATAATCACTTCGGCTAAAGTTTCTCTACAAAAACACCAGCACGTGTTTGCCTGTAGGAATGCATTTTTCAATCCCTTATCTGCACACTTGTCAGAGCTGCAGCTGGCATCTGTCAGCAAAGCATGAGTCGGGGTCAATACAAGACTTGGAGACTGTTGTGAAATGTCAGACGCCAAACGTATCTGCTGTTGGGTTAATGTTCATGTGATGAAAATGAAACCGCATAAAGTGACTATAGAACACTCCACATAGGCAGCAGTGTAGCCTAAAATGTTGCTATATTTATATACTAACATAGCTATATAAGTTATAATATATACATATAAAATGTATGTACATTGTACAAGTGGTATGTATAGATAAAGTTGTATTATACAATATTGTATAGAATATTATTCATGTTTTTGAAAGAAGTCTCTCATGCTCATCAAGGCTGCAATAAACATGAATGAACATCTGAAGCTACGTTGAAAGATACAGTAAAACTTACTGAAACGTATCATATCTCTTGTAATTTCTCAATCAGTGTTTCAAAGGCGGAAAGACATCATTAAAACAGCTTGTAAACAATGTCACGTAGCATTACATTTACCTCAGGCAATTCATTCAGTGTCCACAGCTTGTTAGAGAAAGGAACTCTTTCACTAAATATATGCACTATATTAGCCTATATATACATAATATTTACCTTAACCTGTTAGTGATATCTTGATTATTTAATGAATGTTTAAATAAATCTGTCATGAAAATGACAGCCACTGAGTATGCTAAATTATTATATTTCAACAACAAATTGGAGTAAAAACATATAATTACATTTAAAAGTGAATGCAAAAACTGCCTTATGTGCAGTTTTCATGTTTGCTTACAATTTGTTATTTGAGTGTTAATTATTATATCTAAAAATAAATAGCAACTGAATTTAGGCTAATAGTTTGGGCTCTGTTATTAACTTTTAATATTATAGTAATGTTTAAGTAAGGGCTTCCTAGTTTATCTCATTAGCAGGCAATTAACTTTTGTTTTAAAGAAACTAAAATATAAATGTTTTTACTAGCCATGCGTTTGCACAGATACACAAGGGAGTGTTTGAAAGCAGACGTCTATCAGCGGATCCCTAATATATCCACTGAAAGACGGATCCGCTGATAGACGCCTGCTTTTAAACGCTCCCGTGTGTATATGTGCAAGCGCATGGCTAGTAAAACATTTTTTTTTTAAATGTATCTAGCCCAATTTACACTTCTGCATCGAACTCACGCCGTAGCTACGTTGTAGGCTTTTTGTAGCGCATGTAGCCTACAGCGTACCCTGACGCGCACCTCTCCAAAAATGTAACAATGCGTCAATTCGGACCGACTGTGATTGGTCTGCTAGAACCCCTCCCTCGGGTTTCACATGGTCCCTCTGCATGTGTAATTGCACGTCAATGCGGATAACAACGCAGAAGTATAAATGAAAACCGATGCGTAGTCTACAGCGACGCAGACGTATAAATCAGCCTTACGCGCTCAGTAAAGATAACATGTTTTTGAAGTGTTGATCATTGTAGCCAATCACAGAAAGATATGTTGGACAAGTGAACCCAATGGCCAACCAGAGGTGTTTAAGAATCCATTCAACAGCGCTCAAAATGCTAGAGGGAAATGCTGGTATCGTCACATTTTTAAATTTCAGTACCGACTTGGTACCGAAGTCGGTTCTTTTGACAACACTAAGCTGCACATGACGCGGATCTCACATGTGTCTCATTTTCTCACAACTCTTTAAAGCAGGGCTATGCAGTTTCGGGAATTTCTTCGCTGTATTCTCGCTTTTGCTCGCAGGTTTCTCTATAGAGCTCCCCCTACAGTTTCGGAATAGATATTTGACAACACTGTCGAAAAACTCTTTGGCGACCCTCAGATACCAGAGGCTAGTAGATCAACGACATCAAAGCATTTGTGCACATTCTTTACATTCTTTACATTCTTTCGCCGACCAAAAGTTGCAAGGGTGGTTTTTCCGCTCACAGGCGATAGGGGGGCGTTCATTCAATCCGAAAAAAGTATAACCATTCCAATGACTCCAAAGCTGTTCAGTTAAGGTAAAAAACTTGCATAGTTCACCTTTAATTAATTAATTTAAGACTTTATTTAACTAATTTAAGACTGCTCTTATGAGGATACTCGACAAAACTGAATTTTTTGCATAAATGTGTGTTATTCTATATTTAAGCGCTAAAGAGAACTCGATTCTGGCGCGCTGTCTGTGTTCACGATACTGGCCCGCGTCTTTCTGTGTGTCGTGTGTGCGTCACATAAACAGGACATTCAGAGGCAGTGCGTTCTCATTTGTCTTGTCGCTCTTGAATGTTTTAAAAGCATTTGCATGAATAAGAGCAATGTAATGCTATGGCCAAAGGATGACAAAATACGGATGCTGCGCTAATTGCGTTAAACTGGACAAAAATAATCGCACTTGTTAACGCGTTAATGTTGACAGCATTAATAAATATATAAACAAACCAACTTTTTTGTGCCAAACTTTTGGAACAGCCTTTACATTGAAAACACATCTATGATGCCTTAAAATGCTGCTTGCGTAGGTTTTGGAACTTTGTGAGCATCTCTGAGAGACAGCGAAAACATCGTCACCTTTTGTTCTGTGTCTTACCTCATGCCTGCAGCAAAAAACCCTGTCTTGTTTTACAACTCTAAGGACCCATAAGTGATGGACAACATGCCGTATTGTAGTCCTCATCTTTAGTGCTCTTTGCACCCTGCTCCATCCACTCTACATTCAGCACAAGCGTCTCAACAACGGCATCGCTTTGCCAGGCACGATTTTGTGTACTTGCAGCCACCCTCCCCCCTTTCAACTGTTGATTATTTTACAGACAGAAAAATTGCAATTGAAAAGGCTGAATAGGTAGCCGAGATTACTTTTGTATTGAAAGGTTAATCGAAACTCATCTCCGAGGCCACTCTCTGTAAAACCGTTGGCTGGGTTTAGAATGAACTGTAAAGAGAGGATGAGGGAAATGAGTCAGCTGTGAAGGCCATGCCACCTGCATCGCCTCTCCTTCTCTGTGGTCTTGGAGTCAGTGGCAGTCTGTTTCAAGCGCACTGTGATCTCAATATGTAGATGGATCGCATCCTCCTCTCATTTGAAATCTCCAGCATTTTTTGCTCACTTGACATTGTGCTGTTTTTTTTCCTCCATCTCTGCCTTTTCCCCTGAACTCGCTGTTGACTGACGGAGGGTTGCCAGGCTTGTTTAATATCTTCAACGAAATTAAACGCTTGTCTTTCATTTACCCTTTCAAACTGTATTGTTTTTCCTCTTTAATTTCCTCACTTGGAACTGAATTTCCACTCATCAGAAGGGTCAATATTGAATAACAAATCTAAAATAAAAAATGTATGGATGTATTATATTGGTTGAATAATATAATATATATATGTTGTAAGTATTTTACACGCACTCATGTCGATGCAATTTTACTTTCTTTGAGTACAAGATGACAAGCGTGATCACTAGGACCTCTCGGGGGGGAAATCTTTTTAAAATTCTTAAACTTCTCTTGTATACCACAGAAAGATTACAGCAAAGGTTTGGAATGACAGTGGCGGGAATAAATAATGATTTTTTTTTTTCATCAACAGTTAAAAACTCAAATTTGATGCCGCTTGTACAAAGACAGCTCATATAATTGACTCATCCCTTCTCTGATTAGCAAGAGGGCATACAATCTTTGCAAAGATGGATCTCGCCTGCTCCTAAGTAACCAGCTTTAACACAAGACGCAGGATTTACAGGGCATTTTATAGTATCTCATTATCGGCTGTGGACTGCCAGTAGTGCTGGTGTGCCCTGACTGCACTGATGACTTGTGGAGTTTTATATATAGTTATGTTAATCTGATTCTGCTCCATAAGGGCCATGCGGGTAAGGTTATGATCAGAGAAGAATCATTAAGCTGCCCGAGCCGAACACACTTGAACTGTCATTGTCAGAGAAGATTTTAATCACCACAAGGTTCAAAGTTGCGCTCATGTCCTTGCAGCCACGTTCGTTTTGCTGTGTGAGGCAATTGGACAGTCACAGAGTAGCGATTCCGAGGAATAATACATAAGCGCTTAAAGAGGAAATTAGACGTGGCTGTGAAATAATTCATATGAGGTTAAAGTGAAAATTCAATTATTCCGTTTGATATTCGTAATTAGTGTGGAAGGAAGCTTCAGCTTGCTGTCCTTCAATGATATATATAGTTTTCTTTCCTCCCACAGAATAAGAGCGTTTGGAAGTCTATTCAAGTTGAGATGTTTCGTAACTCTTGAGACGTCGAGGCCTGCAACTATCGACTATTATACTCTTGATAAAGTGAAAAGAAAAAAACGTACATACAACCCAGTATATGAATGAATAATATGAAAAAATGTATGAATATGTGCTATACATTGTGTGTAGAAATGTTTGAAATAAAAATAAGTTAACAGCAAGATAGGTTAAATCACTTAATTATCAATGATATTAATACAGTAAAACCCAAACCCTTGATGTTCAGCAGGAACACAAACTTTCATTTCTTTTTTTTTAAGTTTCTTTTTGGTGATCCCATTAAAGTCACTATTTTTATAAAAATTGCTTTACATTTACAATTACATTTAAATATGGTTAATTGAATGTCAACCTAAATTTAATTAGTTTAATAGCAAAAATGAATATTATAAATAATATAAATATTCTTTATTAATAAATATTATTAAATAAATAATATAATATATATATATATATATATATATATATATATATATATATATATATATATACATACACACACACACGCGCGCGCGCATACATTCATGATCAATTAGAATTTTATATTGATTAGTTGTTACAAAATCTACAAATTCCAACAAGTGTTACAATTATCTTGATGATCAGATAAGACCACAGTTCTTGGTGGCGTCTTGCACATCATGCACTTTTTCCTTTATCCTCGACTCATGCCGGTGTAGTACATCCACTTCTGGGACTCCCGCTCTGCCATCTGTCTTCAGCGGCGCTCAGAGAGCCTCTCCTCCTCCCTGTCTCTGTGACAAATCTGAGAAACACTAGTGCACTTTCCTCTCATTGATTAGAAGGAGCGGCGTGCTTTGCTGCATCAGGCTCATTAATGGGCTCCATTAGCTTGGCTCCCCAGGCATGGCGGGGTTGAGTTAGTCTGATGGTAAACACAGATGCGCTTGGTGAGGCGGGTGACAGCGCTTCTCTCTCAGGGAAGTTGCTAATAGCAGTCTCACCAGGGAGTTGTTCAATCACTCCATTCTATAGACATCTCCACTTTTCTAGCAAATGATGGCCAGAAGATGCCACAAGATGAACAGTCGATATAATTCCAGAGATCTGTATTGACATGATCGTGCTATTAATGGATGGGAATCCCAGCAATGTAAGCTTTCAAACTTCTGTTCTTGTAGCCGGGTACCCGAGACCGATTCGATACGAGGTCAAATCTTATTTTCTGTGGATTAGGGTGCTGTATAGTATCGCACTAGCCTGGGTTTCCCCAGACTGCCTTTGCGCAGCGCGATTTTATTCTCGCTGAAAGGCAGTCTGGAAACCATGGACCTGATTTTCGCCTCGTTTAGGGAACCAATCACAGAACGGGGAGGGAGCAGCAAGACGATGACGACATCTATGCAACACAACTAAGCAGTTTGTTTATGGATTCAACATGGCAGCAGACGCGAAGCTACCTTTTGATGCAGCTTTAGATATTGTTCTAAGTAGTTTAGAACGCAAGTTTATTTTGAAAAAAGAGCAGTTTTTGGCGTCTATACATGCGTCATCTGGTATAATGGAAACGATTGGCTATGAGCTACGTACAGGCGCATTTGATAGACATTCTTAGCACCCAATAAACGGCGCCGGGCATTCGTAAACCACGCCTCAAATACGAGAAAATGCGCATGTGGTTCCCAGACCCAAGTCTCAACGAGAATTGGGTCTGGCGTTAGCCAGGCTAGTATCGCACTGCATTCATTACAGCATTTGGGCAAATAGGAGGGGATGATGCCTGATAAGGACTGAATTTCATGAGTACGATCCAGCTGTACTGTACACTCATCCGTCTTGCTGCTTCAAAGGCTCCATACCGTGATATGCTTAAGCTCAGTAATTAAGAGCCTCCTTTTGAATACTCAAAAGGACCTTGTTCCTCATTCTTAAGGATTAATGGAGAATAATTCTTAAGGATTAACGCCTCATTCACTAACCGTGCATAAACGCATGCCTGCAGACAATATGAAGAATTTATATATATATATAACAGGATTTCGTGAGACACAGGTGGTATGTCTAGGGTGGTATTTTTGTAAAAAAAAAAAAAAAAATTCCTTTTTTAAGCTAAATGCATCAATCTGGTGCCCTTTCAGAGTTTAAAACTAAAATAAAAACATACCCATTTGTAATGCCCACATTGAAAGAGTAAAACATATTTACATTGACTTGTACCTGGACTTTAAATTTTTATTTTAATTTTTTTTATTTAACCCTTATTTAACCAGGGAAATCCTTTGAGAACAAGTCTCTTTTGCGAAGGAGCCCTGGCCAAGAAAGCCGCAATAAAAGTTCCACATAAAATACAAAATATAACAAATACAATGAACATACAAGACATAATACATTAATAGTACACTGAATCAACCAAAAAATTAATAAGTAAAAAATAAAAAAAGACATCCCATTGTCACCATAGACTTATCCTAAAGTGATACCTCACTCCACATTTCACACTACTGTTTTAAGAAGCCAAACATTATGAATGTAATAATAATAATGCATTATTATTATTATTATTACCACCCATAAGAAAGTAATATATATTTTATTGTAATACATCTGCACTATGAAATAAATGTAAATTGAAAAATAATGTTTCTAAAGGATATGATTTATTTTATTTAGTGCCACAGTAGTAAATTACAATACGTTTTCCTAATTTCTAATACTAATTTCTATAAATTTGTTAACGCAACATTTCATGTTATGTTCTCTTTTTCTCATACATTTCCTGTGGATAATCTTGATTTAGTTTTTTCAAACGAAGTCGGAAAGGAAGCCAAGCAGAACAACTTCACTGTGGCTGGAGGGCCCAAATTAATTTCCCACCTTGGTTTGGGCTAATTACAATCCGCAGGTATGAGCTCCCTCATTTCAAATAATCTGAATTCAATATTAGAACGATGGTTAGAAGTCATTTATGTGTGTGCACACCTGTTGTGAATCTCTATGAAAATTTGCATAAGAACCTTTTCTGCACGCATAAGATGTTTGAAAATAGTGAAAATGCACCCTTCGGACACACTATTCCCGTTGAAATCAATGGATTCACAGCACTCTGTGATGTAGCGTAAACTCTAGTGTTGCCGCTTTTGTGCGCAATTATTAGTGAATAAGACCCATTGCATTTCTTCATTCTGTCCTGTTTTAGACCTTTTTGTTGATGTACAATGTCAGTCAGCCTCAATTAGTATTTCTAGTTGTATTTCAGGGAGGGCCTGTGTGCTGATAAGGTGGATGTGCTTGGCTTGAGCCCAGCATGTGTCTCTATCAGAGCTTTACAGAAGTGTGGGAGCAGAGCTCCAGGTCCAGATATTAGCCTCACCTCTATCCCAGCAGAGACCCCAGCTAATCACTGCCTCATTATTCCAGCACAGAGAGGGAAAAAGGGTATGGGACTACATGTGTGTGTTCCTTGCGAGATTGTGTTTGAGTGTAAGACAAGGAAACGCTAAATGCCCGCGTAGAGATTAGCTTAGTCTGGTGAGGGCTATGAATCTGACAGCGTTAATCTCATTTCCCATTTGCCATGTTGTCATGCCCCAATACATTTAACGAGGGTGGTAATGAAAAGAGGGGAACTAGACTCATTAATTAAATTAGCTTCCTTATCTGTGCATCTCTCCAAGTACACTTATCACAGCTCTGATTGCCTCCAACTTTCTGGATCTCGAGCAGGCAAATGCCAGATATTGTTCTTTTTTTTTTTCAATTTGCCTGGCCTTGGACACATTTTTTTTTCCTGTAATTCCCTTTTGCTGTAGGTTGCAGGAGGTCATATAGGCCTGGAACAGCCCAGACAATATTCACCTGTGGGTATGCGGGACTTAGTTGGGAGCAGAATGTTTAGTTTGCATGGGCCTCGCCGATTAAGCCAGATGGAAATTAAAGACTGTGGAGAATGAATGAAATTTGTACTCTTTAGAAGATTATTATTATTATATATTTTTTCATAATTCATCCAAACCCTGCTACATGTTTAAATGAAACCATTAAAGTCTTCTTTTTCCACATAGACAGTGTTTTAAAATGCACAATACGTGTTCCAGCCTATTTCTTACTTGCCGTTGTGGAAAAATCTTTGCAGGAGAAGCAGTTATACCTTTGGTAATATTCATGCAAACATGCTGTGCATACCTTACATAAAGAGATTTACATTCATATAGTTAAATACAAAAAATGTAATAACTTTCTATTTGACTAGAATCAGTCTCTCGTCTCACATCGTTCTGGAGGAATTTTGGCCCGCTATTCTTTACAACGTTGCTTCTGTTCATTGAGGTGTTCATGGTCGACTCAAGGATTGACTGCAAGGTGCCCAGGTCCTGTGGCTGCGAAACATGCCAAAAATCATCAGCCCTCCATCAGTATGATGGACAGTTGGCATGAGGTGTTTGTGCTGATATGCTGTGTTTAGTTTTCCGCCAGACTTGGTGATGTGCATTATGGGCAATCATCTCCACTTTGGTCTCGTCTGTCCAAAGGACATTGTTCCAGAAGTCTTATGGTTTGTTCATATGCAACTTTGCATACCTAAGCTGTGCTGCCATGTTCTTTTTAGAGAGAAGTTTTCTCCTGTCAACCCTTGTAAACAAGCCAAACTTGTTTAATCTTTGTCTAATTCCACTGTCACGAACTTTAATATTTAAGATGCTAACTGAGGCCTGTAGAGTCTGAGATGTACAGTAGCTCTTGGGTTTTTTGCAGTTTCTCGGTCTGACCTTGGGGTGGATTTGCTGGGAAGTCCCCTCGTGGGGTAACTGTCTTGAATGTTTTCCTCTTGTGAATAATCTTCCTCACTGTAGAAAGATTGACTTCAAAGGAACAGAGGACTTCAAAGTACCAAGGACCAGGTTATTTTTTTATCATGTCCTGATGTGTAAAACTGATAATTCAAAAGGGTATACTATCTTTTTTACATATACTTCTGTCATGACAAATATCTGAGTGTTTAGCATGGTAATGGATATGATAATGTTTATGTTTGGTCTTGGCGGAATAGATCTGCTGCTGTTGGTTATTCCTGCTAAGTACAGGACTTGCTACCAGTGTGCAATATAGCATACATTACCCGTGGCAGATTTATACAGGTGGAGCTGGGGAAGGTGGAGGGTTTACTGTATGAAAGCACTGAAACGGCTACAGCATGCTGACCTAGTATTTGAAGGTTGTGCAGCGAGCTTATTGGATACTGATAGAGCAAGAACCAGTCAGCTGTGCCCTATAGAGAACTTTGTGATTCCAAGCAGATTGAGTTAATAAATGAAAATTCTGTCACCATTTACTCGCCCTCAAGTTGTTTCAAACTTGTATGAATTTTTTTTCTTTTGCTGAACACAAAAGAGGATATTTTGAAGAATGTCGGTAACCAAACAGTTGATGTACCCCATTGACTTGATTATTTTTACATGGTAAAACAGTCCAAATTATTTTTTTTCAATTTGGCTGCATGCTGCATTGCCTGCTACCTTTACTGTACATCACATTCACTAATCAACACAGAACATCACGTTTATTTTTGTTCATCTACGATGTGCACTATTAATTTGCATCTTCTCCTGGATTGTTAAGGTAAAAAGTACAACTCTCTATATGAGCCTTGCTTCCATCATAGTGAGGCTGGTGAGACGGTGTCTCGTTCAAATACCTCTTTTAAAGGTCAGCTTTGTCCGGGAGCTGATTTGACACCCTTCGTTAAACCAGAGAGCTGTGAGGGTTTTAATTTCATTTTTCCCCTTCTTTCTGTTTCCTTTTCTCTCCCCATTAATTTTATTTCCATTATTTACAGCTTTTTTATGTTACTGTCATGTACCATATATGTCATGATTTTGTCATTGTAAATTAGTTGTACTATTTATAGATGTCTTTTGAAGTGCAGATGAATCTAAAGTATAAAAGTGTTTCCTATTGTGCTAGCAACACCAAGGTCATGACGTTATTTAGAAATAAAGGCATATGGAAATACGGGATATAGAAATGTAAATTTAAAGTGTCTTTAACTGGTAATTCTCCCGAGCAACTGTTTTCTGTGTTAGAAACAGGCAATAAAGTACAGCTCCTGTTAGACATAAACACTTTGTTTAGATAACATTTTAAATTAGCAGTTAATTCAGGTATTATGTATGTTGTTTTTCCAGCTTAAATCACACCAGAATTTTTTTTTCAAGCTTGTAAACCTAATTTCTCCTCCTCTTATGCTGTCTTTGAAATGTCAAAAGTTACAAAAATGTAACACACTGATCCACATTCAACGAGTAGTACATTTCTGTTCAAATATTGACAATTTCTGTCTAGTTTTAGTGCAAGGCTAAGTCTTAAGCTTGTTGTCTTTTTATTGGATTGTAAACACTTGACATGAACCAGCAAACACGGCGTAGGGAAAAAGCCAGTTAACCCACTCTGAACCTCTTTCAAATGCAAGGCTTGACATTTTACTCCTCTGATATCATTCTTCCTTTGACGTGCGCGGATGTCTCATCATAGCTCAGGAAGATCTAAGGCTGCAGCACCTGTTGGGAATGAGTATTGGCCTTTCTTGTAAAGTACGCCTGGCTCACTGGCAGGTAATGGCTCAAAGCTTGAGTGGCAGGAACGTCTGTAATCGAACCGATGTTACATATGTAGCTGCGGGGGAGAGCCTGGTACATTGTGCCTGGTCTGGCACACTGGGACACTAGCCAGTCCCCATTGGTATTGAAAAGCACTCAAGAGCCTGTCTGTCAGTCTTAGACAGGAGCTCGTGATGTGACCTCCTTCCCCTCCTTTCAGTCAGTCCATTCACCCGCTGTCTGCCATCAGGCTGGGGATCTTTATGTACTGTAGGCCTCTTTTTAAATTTTCTTCTCTGTTGCAAGCCAGGTTAATATACTCATGCTTTCTGTCAGTCTTCAACATTCTGTCATTACATCTCAGAAAAACACACCCATTAAAGATGAACTTTTAGAAGAATATGATGGTTTTCTAGATTAGTAGCCAATTCATATTGAACATTGGAATAACAACAAACTAGGTGAAAGAAATCCAACAAAGCCACATAACTGTGCCTATTTTTTAATTTACACATTTATGTATTAATTTACAATGCTTTTGTGAACTGATTAGATATATTTCTAAATAAATATATAAATCTAGATATAAATTAAAAATAAAAATGTTTAGTTGCTGTTAATTGTTTTGACAATATCTTTGACATACCGCATCACATAGAATTGAATTTGAATTTAAATTTAATATTTATATTGCCATTATACATATACGTGTGTGTGTGTTTGTTTATATAGTATGCGTTTAGTCATTTAAAATGTTTATATTAATTACAAATTATATAGGCTATACAATATATATTTTAGAAACATCAGACTGTATTAATAATCACTGTTTGAAATGGCAATCATAGACATTTATAATTAAATCTAAAGAGAGAAAAAAATACCCACACACTTGTTTTTTAGAACTGCCTTAATTAGAGTATATATATATATATATATATATACACACACACATCAGTATTGTGTACGCTAATATGTTTTGGGGTAATTCATACAGAAAAACAACATTTAACACATTAATTTCTTTGAATTTCATTAATCAATTTTTAATTGACCTCTTTAAATTCAAATTGAAATCATAATTTGATATCCTTGTTACCTCAATTCTAATCAATTCAAATCAGAAATTGAATTGCCATTTATTGAATTCAGATCTGAATGGCTCTCAACCGTGCAATTGCCAATTTTGAAAAAGTAAAAAGCAATATACCATTCAATACAATCTTCTGCCAAATAACACCAGAGCATTTCTACAAATTTAATTTGATTAATTATCCCGTCTTCATCTCCCCTCACCCCCATTTATTTCCCCCTCTCTCTCCAGGTCTTTTGTGAACTACTTAACACAATGTTTGCTAATATGGCCTTTTATAGCAATTAAATGCTGATTTTGTGGTGTTGGAGTAATCGTCACCCCAGGCTATCTGTGCTGGTCTGGAATAAATGTGTGTGTTTGTGTCTGTGTAATGTATCATAAATGATTCCTCTCACACACAGGGGGTTTATGCAGCTCAGGGGGTGAAAAGACTCATGCAGGTGTTAAATTTGAGTCAATGTTCGGCATTGTCTCTCTTTTCACCCGTCTTTCTATTATAATGCATGTCTACTTTTCATAATTCAGCTTTAGGGATGAGCATTTTGCCAAAAAGCTCACTATTGACTCAGTCTGGCGAGACCCCTGCAGGATTAAATCAATTTTGATATACTGAAGAAGAAAAAAAAAATACATACTGAGATATCATTACACTGCATTTCTGGAATACTTGATTTTGATTGGTAAGTAATGGTATTATGTGTGCAATATGTGATATTCTTTTATATCTGCCCACATTATGCCATAACGGACCAATTAGAATCAAATGTTTACAGCACTTCAATGGACAAGTATGTAAGAAAGAAAGGAAAAACCAAAAAGCACCCCAAAATACCCTTTTGTGTGTGGAACTACTTACTTTGTAGTTATTGGAATAAGAAGCCAACACGAGTATTTTATATTGCATTTAAACAGTTAAAAAAGGAAGTTAATATTGAGTCATATGCATTTTTAAACACAATCTTGCTGGTTTCTCTGTCTGTGTTTTTCTCAAACAATGGAAATAATTATGGTTAACCACTTCAGAGCCATTGTGCATCTTTGAGCAACACAGTAGTTGTGTTTCATGTGCTGAATGATTCAGTGTTTTGGTTAAAAAAAAATAGTGAATTATTCAGTAAAGACATTCACATGTTTCGTTCCTGAATCTACATTTTTGAACAAATCGGTTGAAATGAATTATTCAATGACTCGCTCTCAGAGTTGGTCACTTACTGTTTTTCGTTAATGAATGAATCAGCGTTTGTGAGCAAATCGGCTGAATGATTCAAATGACTCACTCATAAAGATACTTTTGTGGTAATGACAGACTTACTGTATATCCCTTACGTACTGATCTCTCTCTCTCCACAATCAGATATTCCATCCCTGATCTCAGTGGACAACATGGAAGAAAAAACAATTACTTACTCAATTCTTACTCGATGTTGATTTAATCAGACCGGTCAATATAGATCACGGACATCTGCAGGGGGAGTTAAGGCTGGCTGAATGCAGCCTGTACACGGGAGAAACACACAACCCTAGCTCCGAAAACTGTCACGGAATGTGATTTGTGATGAAAACTGTAATCGTCCGAGCATGTGCATCCCTCACTTTTATTATGTCAGAGAATCTGGGGAATTTACTCATGTTATTTTGGAGAACTGCCACAGGGTTGACGAACTGTCAGGATTTCGACAGATCTCCTCTATCTGATATTACAATCCATCTCCCTCCGCTCTCCGCTCCTTGCCTCTCCAGCCATCTCGCGAGCGCTGACACTTCTATCACATTGGTAAATACTACTTTAATTGATACTCAGGTTGTTTTAGAATTAATGAGCTGGCACCCATGTGCTGATGTGAGGGGAAAGAACATTTCTCTTTAAATTGCTTTGCAGCCTTTATTGCGCTCCAGAAATCATATTAGCCAAACCAATCTCATTTAAATCTTCCATTCCCTAATTAACCCTCAATGCCTTCTCATGCTGCTTGCAACAGCACTTTTTGTAGGTTTTTAGATGAACTATTAGAGATTTGTGTCTCTTTGAATATGTCTCTGTGTTGAGGATATTGGATTTTCATTTTGGTTTTAAAAAAACAATTAAACTGAGAACAAAATCATATTCATTATGTATTATGTACATGCATTAAGTATTACATGAACAGATCAGATAGAACACAAAGGGGCGAACAAACACCTGCATCTTATTTATTAACCACCCACAGTTCGGTTTAACCAGACAACAGCCAACTTGGTCCGTTTCCAGTCATGCTTAGCGTGGTTGACACCAGACCCTTCTCAGTTGTAACTAAGAGTGGGTCTGGGGAAGGTTCATTCACAGCCCATTTCCAAAGGTCTAACGGACGTCGCTCAAATGCCCCTGGGCGCAATTGGATAGACCTATCAGTGCGATCGTCATCGTGTAAAGCCCGCCTCAATGTTTGCAATTTGGAAAAATTGGAAATGGGCTTGAATGGGCTCTTGGCCAGACTGACTTGTGAAGCAAATCTCAAATTTGCCGGATGTTCGTCAGGGTTTTCCCAGGCTAAGTCATGCTAGTACTCTTATCTTGAATAGAGAAAGGCTCACCAAGGCTATATATTTGATCAACATATAGTAGAAAACGTAATATTGTGAAATATTATTACAATTTAAAATGCTTATTCTGTATTTTGATATATTTTAAAATCTAATTTATTCCAGTGATGGCAGAGCTGAATTTTCAACAGCCATTACTCAAGTCTTCAGAGTCACATGATCCTTCTGAAATCATACTAACATGCTGGTGCTCAAGAAACTGTATACTCAAGACAGGCCCCTTTTGAATTTTAAATGTATATTGCTTTTATAAAACATAACGTGTGTTTCTGTATTTAAGCAAGTAGGACCCAAATGCCAAACACATGATGTTTAGAATAAACATGTGATAAAACCGCTTCACAGTACAAGCAATCTGAATGATACTCGAGAGCATTTACAGATGATCCGTTACGAATGATATGTTAGCAGCAGGAAATACATGAAAAGAAACTGAGAGTATAGAAGGTGCATGTGCTTATTCAGTCTTTTGCACGACTATGTAAAGTGATCTAGGTGTTCAGCTATGTTTTCAATATTCAACACTACAAACAGATATACACACTAAATGTTTCAGAAGTGGTGAATTAAGTCACTGTCAGTTGAGGCACAGAGTGACCTTTAAATATAAAGACATCCCATATTTAAGTATTTTTTAGATGTGCTTATTAAAGGTCCTTGATTGGATAAAGAAAACCTTTATAAAAAAGAACTGATTGCAGCTTAAAAGCTCACTTTAAAGTGTGCTAGGTATTTTAAAAGGAAAGAAATATGTTGTTTTTTTACAAAGGGAATTAGTTTTTTTTTTCTATTGTTGTTTATTCAAACTAATCTCCAATTGCATTCCAATTGCATTTTTTACTACCAGTGGAGCTTTTATAGCACATTCCTGAATTTTGTACAGGTTAGTATATTACAACACTTGACTTTATGTGCTAATTAGTTTTTATTTTATTTTAGATACAAATACTGGAAGAAAGAAAGATAGAAAAGAAAGCTAAACAAAAAGATATGGAAGGAGAAAAAAAAAGCAATCGTCAGGACTGTTTCTAATTGCATTTGGTCTGGGTTTTAGCGATAACATCAATTCCATTATTTTCTGCATTTGAATTGCACTGCAGCCCGTCTTCAGCATCCTGTCTTTGATTGGCTGAATGCAGGTGTTGGATTTTTAGAACAACGTGGGACATGCACAAGGATACATTGTGCCATTGCCATTACCACTGCAAACAATAAGGATAGTTCACCCATAGGGGATAGTAAGGGATAGTTTTTTTTTTTTTTTCGTGGAACAAAAAAAGAAGATATTTGAAAGAATATCCTGGCCACTCACTTCAATACAATGTTAAGGATGACATGGTTGTTAAGCTTCAAAAGTATATTCTGTAAATTTACATTTAGTCATTTAGCAGACGCTTTTATCCAAAGCGACTTACAAATGATGACTAAACCAAGCGAGTCATCGCGGAGAGGCAAAAACAACGCAAGAAGTGCTCAAAATACAAAGTTCAAGCATTGCTCAGAGTAGCATAAGCCAGACAAGGGAGGATTAAAGGAAAAGGAAATATTTTTTTATTATCTTTATGTTAGTGCTCAGGTCAGGGATTCTGCATTCCGGATATGCAGAATGTAAATACATTCCATATGTATGTATGCATATGCATTCCGTATATACAGTAGGAAATGTAAATTCATGTCCCAGTTACACTTAATTTTGTATGGTTAAATTTAAACTTAATTTTGTAACATTTTCCTGGTTAAAGAACATAAAAAGAGATTCTATTTTGTATTTTTACCATACCCATGTAATGCATGTTCTATTTACCAATTATAAATCTCAACAAGTTAGTATTTTTAAGCATTTTACATGTATTCCAAAATAATAACTAAAGACAATAACAATTTAAAGATGTACCTGTAATTTCACCAAGCTAATGGCTAAAAAAACAAAAACTTTTCAAGTTTGAATTTGACGTGGCATAATGCAGTGATATCTACTGTAAGTGCTGAGCTGTATTTGTATCAGGAGAAGAACAAAGTGTTTACAAGATTTTTTCTATGAATACACATTTAATCATGTGTCATGTTTCATAAATAAAATGTTCTTTTCATCTGGATCTTTTCAGTAATTTGGCTGATCTAGTCAAACAAAGCTATCAAATGACTTCAGAAGATTTTGAATATAGTTCACAATTCGAATGGACTGCAATTATGATACTTATGTAATGCCTGTGTGTCCTTTTTGAATTTTGAAATCTCCAGTCCCCATTGTAAATGCAGGCAAAAGAGTGAATTATAGTAAATGAGTAAATTGTTGACATTTTCACCTTTTGTGTTCCATGCGAGTGAGTAAATAATGACATAATTTAGTTTTTGGGGTGCATGCATCATATTCCATATATAATAGACGTATTATAATAGAATATTCCAAAAACAGAGATCTTTTGTAGCACATACAATTATGATCGTATGTGAAGAAAGCAGAACACAATGACTCAAACTGATTTTGAGGTTATACAAGCACATCTGTAGCCTACAGTGTATTACATGCTTTTGGTTAGTCTCTCCCTTTGTCTGTATAATGCATAAGGCAAAACAACTGCAATCTGTTCAAGAACAGGAAACACTTTTTGGTAATCATCCCGTTTCCAAGAGGTGTGTCATGGAAAATGCAATATGTTTTAAATGTATATACATGTTATATATTTTTTTTAAGTAAATGTATTAAGTATTTTGCAAAAGGAACATAAATAAATTAAAGTAAAAAAATGTATGTAATTTTAAAAAGCACATTACATATATACTGTATGATCCTTTTGATGTTTCTAACAGAGTCAAGTTGAAGGATGGTGTGGCGTTTCTGGGGGCGAGGGCCAGTAACCCGGTTCAGTGGACAGTTAGTCAAGATGTCAGGAGTGAGGGACACAGAGTGGTCACTCTGCACTGCCGTAGGAAGGAAGCCAACTTCGGGAAAAGGTCAGTAACCCTTCAAACTGTCTGTTCTATTAACGCTTCTATTAACCGAATCAAAAGAATTCTGGATCTAGAGAAGGATGGTATCAAAGACGTTATCATCAGAAGGCTGCTGGTTACTTGAATGACCCAGAAGTTCAAAGTTTAAGATCAATGCTTCAAGCAAAAACACTGCAAACTAAAAAGTTTTTTTCTTTTTTTCTCTCACTTGCTCACAATATTGCTCTCTTCGTAAAGTTTTGGCCAAGAAAGATTCAAACGCATACGCATATACTGTGACCTGCACCACACAGCCCTTTGGCATTTAGTTATCAAATATACAGTAAGCATCTCTGCCTAATGACTCTTCTGCTCTTTTCATATACAGGCCCTCTGGTACTTGCAGCATGTTTTGTGCATTTCTACAGAAGCGCTACTACAGTATATTTCTCAGAAGCGCTACTACTTGAAATAATTTGTTATTTAGTGCAACTTTTTCCCTAACAAGCTACTTTAACTTTTTTATCTACTTTACGCTAGTAGCTTTGTATTGACTTTTTTTTTTTTTTTACTGGGTTTCAGAAGTCTAATTCATTTTAGTCACTTATTTGTTTATTGCGTAATATTTCGTTTGCTGTTGTACATAATACTAATTTGCCTTCGTTATATAAAAAAGTGTGTTTTAATAGTTGTATTTAGTGTTTGTTTATCTGCTTAAAGGGATAGCTTTCCAATAAATTACAATTCTGTCTCCAATTACTCATACTCATGTTGTTCCAAACCCAGATGAATCCTAAATTAAATCTGTTTGTCATATAAAGCGATCACGCCACTTCAGAAGACTTGGATTAAACCCCTCAGTTTAAATGCAAGTTCATTTTTATGCAAGTTTTGGTGTAGTGGACTTTAAATAGAGGGACAGAAATATCTCAGGTTTCATTAAAATATCTTTATTTGTGTTTCAAAGATGAAAATAATTATTGTGGGTTTGGAACGACATGAGGGTGAGTAAATGGTTTACTGCTGTCACTTAAATTGAGGTACAAAATAGAGAAGCAAAAATAAATGAAAACACAATCGAATAGTTTTATATTTAATCTCCCACCAGGACTGGTTTTAAACCTACTGTAGATCCTTTCACATGCGCGGTGGTTGTATCTATTTTCTGTAATGCAAACTCTGCAGTTTATGTCCGTATTATTGGTCCTAAATGATGATGCTAAATGAATAAATGTGGTCCAGAAATTTTAACCATTTTTTTTTTTTTTTTAATTCTTTTTTGCTTTTTTTCACTTAGAAAGATTAGAATGTCATTGACTGACAGCTGTGCTCTCAGCCCTTATAGGTCCCTCAACTCTTCCAGCACCTCTCTTTGGTAACATTTGCATATGCAAATTAATCCCACAAACACGCCCCATTCCAACCCCTGATTAAAAAAAAGAAACTCTGTTTTGCTGCCTGAATGAGACAGGGATATCAAATATCTGTGTTATTTAAGTCTGATTTAAGCCTGCAAATCCATTACTTTCAAATGTGTCAGTTCATATAATGGCCACACAGTGTGGGGTGGTAAGCGGTATCGACAGAGCTCTGAGCTTTCATGCACTCATTTTCAGCCTAAAGAGAGAAATGAAGAACATTAACAGAATTTTCTTTCCTCGCCTGTAGAATTTGATATAAATCATATTCCAATAACGTACAGTTATTTGATTATGCTCGCTCATTGAAATTCCTATCCCACCTAATGTGTGGGTGTTTCGAGAAGATATTCTTGTTACTCTGACATGCTTTACCTAATTGTAATTTTTGTCTGAAACTGAAAAAAATTACATTTTGGGTTTACAGGGGCTTTTAAAGTTTTATGATTCGTGCACAAGGGAGTTGTAGTTTACAAGTGCTTCAAAAGCACTCACCGAAATCCTTTTGACCACTGGAAATCTGAAATAAAATTTAAATAAAACTCACTTCTCGGAAGAAGGAAAAAAAAGCCAGAATATCCCTACAAAACCCGCATTTCCCCTTAAGGGTAAAGTTACACTCCTTGGCTTTCAAACCTGACCATAAAACTTTGTAAAGGAGGTTTCCTTGGAGTACAGGAGGTGGGGATGTTTTCCCGATAGCCGTTTCTCATCTATTCGTTTTCTTTAGAGGTCAGGAGATGATAGTAGAGAGAGGTACAGGAACATGTGCTAGCTCCAGTCCACAGGGGGCAGATTGGTATGGTAATGAGTTATACTTCTTTGATTTCTCCAACTCTCCGCTATATCACTAATGAGTCTTTACACACTCTGACAAAAGTTGATTTTATCATTTTTCTGCATAATAATCTCTGGCTTAAATCATATTTCCTCTACAAAGTTGTGAAGACGGGAGCTCTGTTCCAAAATATAGTGTGCTACCTTGTTTTCTAAGTACTACCAATATAGGCAGCTACCTTTTAAGACAGCTTTCTAAATAAAATGTTACCTAATATGTGACTCATTTGAAATGCTCTACATAGGCAGAAACTGCGTTAAAACACATAATTGCAATGTTGGGTACAAAAATATATTTGGGTAATATGTAAATGAGGAAAATAGTCTATATAAATATTGATAATACACGTTAATTTGAATGTCATGCAGTAAGTGTGGTACTACTGTAATTTAGCTTCCGCACAAACACTTGGATGTGCGCCTAATAACAGCGCACATTTATCTAGGTTAACGTTATGAGAGCGGCCATGTTAGCGGCTACTACATGTTTCAAATGATAAGCCATATTTGAGGTTGACGAATGATTGGTGATCGTATGGATTTCCTGCCCAACATGTTTAGGTTCTACTGCCTGTCTTCGCCAATTCGCCAGTTTTTTTTCCCCCGCGACTCACAGGCTAATTAAAATTTGGTGGGCTAAGCCTCTTCCCGTCTGCTAACGTTTGGTTAATTATTAGGAGGCAGCCCTAATGTTCATACATTTGAGTTTGAGTTTATTAAAGGTGTTTTACATTTACATTGATTTGTTTAGCAGACGCTTTTGTCCAAAGCAACTTAAAATGAGAAACATCAGTAGTTTTGGGTTGACAGCAAAAAAAAGTTTTTCAGGTATGAAAGTTACAATTACTCCACTGTTTTACAATTTAATTAGAATTTAAAGTTCTTGTTATGATTTAGTCAATTTGTAAGAATCAGTCACTGTGTAGGTGATAATTGAAGCGGTGGTAAACCAGTATTTTGAGCTGCTTAATTAAAGGACTACAGGATAAATGGTAGAATTATCCATTTTGCGTTTGAACATGCTTTGCGGTACAGTACATGGCATGATAAACTACTAGAGCCTCTGATGACTCATATGAGAGCAATTATACTGGAGCGTCGCACAGATAAAGATGTGAAGTTGATAGTCGTCTCAAGCTGGAGATGATTAAGAAGAAGCAGAAAAAATAAATTATGTTAGTTTCTTCAGGGAATATCACAAGTCCTCAAGACGTCTCTGTCAAGCAAAACAGCACTGCACTGTTTGAACGTGTACTGTACATTGCCAAATCAAAGCAGACAAATAACAGATCTGAGCTTTTATGTCTTGCTTTAAGCCTCATGCTCTCTTCTTTTTCATATGGGGGGCCAGAGACCCCTATGCTGAATGTGTCAATTTGAGTCAATTTGAAATCAACCTTTTAATAACTTTTTTTTTAGTGTATTCTTCAGACTTATAGTAGGCAGCTAATATTGAAGATTTACTCAAGAAGTAAAGGTAGGGAAGGCAATGTCATAGATGCTAGCGATAGCAAGCTAGCTTTGAAAGCAATAGATCCCACACTACATTCAGAGAGTCTCCAAAGCCACTCCTTCAAAACACATGAACGCGTAAAGTCAGTGCAGATTCTGCAAAGTGTCACGAGAGACGCCGTTAAATTACCTCATGTCTCAAAGCACACATTCGGACCAAATGCAATGATTGGACGAAGATTTTTTTTGGTCTTGAGACTTCCACAGAAGATACATGTAAAATTATTCTTAATTTTTAATTTAAGTGGTTAAATTGCCACCACTTCTGTTATTGATTCCTATCAGGATGTGAAGAGAGTTTCAACCAGAATAACAATAAGGGTTTATGAAAACCTTTAACTGACTGTTCATTACAAGCCTCTTATTTTTATTTGGAAAAAAAATACAGTAAAAACAGTAACATTGTAAAAAAATATATTACATTTTACAAATAATACATAATACAATTTAATATATTTAAAATTTAATTTATACCTGTGATGGCAATGCTAAATTTACAACAGCCATTTCTCAAATCTTCAGTGTCCCATGATCCTTCAGAAATCATTCAGACTGGGAGAGATAGACCAGCTTTGATTAGCTAGAACAGGCTAGCCATCTGTTTTGAACAGTTTTTTCCATCAGATTCAGACCCCAAACCTTAAATGAAGGTTAAATTGTGCCCACTCTCTTCTCACACACACACACTCTCTCTTTCTCGCACATCTTCTGTCTCTCTCATCCAGCTTGACTGTGGAGGAATTTTTTCTTTTTCATATTCCTCTCAAACGGTGTGTGAAATGAGAGGATCAGTTACTCCTGGAAGGAGCAGATGTGCTTCCAGTGAATTTCTTATGCGGAATCCCCAGCCCTGCCCCAGCCCTAAAGTAACAAGCTCTACTCACCCTACTAGAACGACGTGGTAAAACTCAACAAAATATCTTTATTAGAGGCCCTCTTATAAAGTGAAGAACGTGTTGAATTTAGTTTCTTATCCCACTTTGTTTTTGGGCCAGAAGTTCGGTTTGCTAGCTCATGTTTCCATGGTTAAAGAGGCTGTAATTGGGCCTTGAGTGCCGTGTCTGGACGTGTTGCTTGCTGTTTTGTGCTGGTATTGATTTAGCAGTGGGAACGCCACTTATCGAGGTGCTTGAAGCGGCACAGTAAGACGTCTAATCCTGGGGTTGGGACTCTGCTCAATGGGGCAGGCTATAATCCCCCATACCGTCAGTGGCGCGGAGAGCCGGGGATGATTCCCAGCATAAAACGAACAAGATACTCTTTCATCAACTTATTTATTCTTTTCATTGGAGTGCCACAGCGGGGATTAGATTGAGCCATCTTGTCTTTTGTTTTGAGTTTGTCCTTTCTTCTCTCAGCCTGTCGCTGGATCGATGGAGAGGTGGAGTCTCAGGTGAACAGACTGACGCTCCCCGCTCTCACTCTTTCTCTTTCCTTGTCGGATGCACTACACACCCACCAGAGCATGTTTGACAGGTCAGGCATGTTTTAATGTCTGTTCCGACATAACTTTTAATGGTTTCTCCTTTTTTTTTTTTTTTAAAGGCTGTAGAAGGCTAATTACCATTAATCTTGGCCACAGTTGCTCGGCTGACATTGAGAGTTTATTCATATATATATAGTACTGTTTAAAAGTTTATGGTCGGTAAGATTTTTTTTTATGTTTACGAAGAAGTCTCTTATGCTCACCAAGGCTGCATTTCTATGACAGTCGAACAGTAAAACCAGTAATAGTATATATAAAAATATGAATCCAATTATAAATACGTTTTTTTCAAATAAAGCATTACTTCAGACTTCAATGTCATATGATCCTTCAGAAGTCAATCTAATATGCTGAGTTGTGTTGCTACTAAGTGTGTGTGTGTGTGTGTGTGTGTGTGTGTGTGTGTGCTTGCGTGCGTGCGTGTGTGTGTAGTGTATGCAGTATATACACTCACACAAACTACCATTTTATTTATAAATATATACTCTTCATATATTCTTACAAAAAATGTAAAAGATGTAGATGCTTTCTTGCAGCCAGCAAAAGGTGTATTCAAACCATGCTAACCACCCAAACTTTGACATCTTGGGTAAAGTTATTATCCCTTTCTCCTTCTTTGTTGTCATCTTCTTCTTCTTTGTCTTCTTCTTCTTCTTTGTTGTCTTCTATTTCTTTAAACAACTTGTTTTCCCTCCCTGCACCAGCCAAATGCAATTGATTGCCCATGCACTTCACTCACAGAGAAGATGTTCAACACCTTAAAGACATCAGACATAGTTTGGCTTGAATGCAAACTACACCCTTTCCCCAGAGGTGCTGGATTTAAATTCGAAACATGCTTGTCAGCATCCATCTGTCAGCCGCCTGCCTCTGTTTAGATAAGAAATCTCGAACCCGGTGAATTCATGATGAGGGACAGTGAAAGAAAAACTTGTGCAGGAACAAACACACGCCCATCAGCCATTCACAAGGCAAGGGTATTTTAATGAAAGAATCAGGCTTCTTCATACAAAGCCAATCTCGCTAAACCGTTTCTGAATAAATATAAGGCTGTGCGGTGATTTCTAAAGCAGCTCCTCTGGTTGCCGTTGGCCTTTTCTCTGGTTGATTTCATTAAAGCAGTGTGTCTGGACCACTTAATCGGGTTGCTGATCCAGAGTTGACCCTGATGTGACCTCTCCTCTCACCCTCTGTCTTTCTACCTCATTAATGTGCCAAGGACACTAGTGAAGTTCCTTTCTCCTCATGCGTGCACAAACACACACACATGCACTTAGGTTGCTAGCTCTTTGTCAGAAGCTTCACCCCACAGGTCAGTGCACTATTGAGCTCTGTTAGTATCTGCTTGTAACAAACTCTCTCATTGTGCTGTCAGAAACCCCAGTCACATAAAGGGCAACAAGGACAAGTATAAAGTGTTTCTGATATAGCAGTGTTTTGGTGGGAAACTAATCTTTGTTTGTGCGTGTGCGCGTGTGTGTGTGTGTTTGTTTTTGTGTTTTAATCATCTTTTAGGACAGGTAATAATTCTTGTGCACTTCCATCTGAAGCCAAGGAGGTGTATAATACCTGTAGAAAGCTATTTGAGCAAAACTCTTTAAGTGAATCGGTGAACAGAATCAAATAAGTTTGAGTCCCATGAATCACCACTACTACATTTTGATACTCCTACAATCTAGGAAAAATATGAGATAAAACCACAACTTGGCATTGCGAAAGGTCACGTGACTGAAACGTTTGCCATTAAAGCAGTGGTTTTATCTCGCAATTTTTTTTTCTTTCATCGATAGAGTGTGCAGATTTTTAATCATTTTCCTTGTAGTTTGTGGTCTACGCACCTCATTTAAAAAAAATACTCCTACGATGTCAAGCCTGTCTTTGATACAGTAAAAACAAATGTAGTGCATTTTTTGGTGTAGTTTACAGCATGTCTCTGTTTTGCAGTTTGACATCCCTGATGACACAGACATGTGTTTTTCTGGATTCTTGACAGAAATCTTTAGGGGAAACTTCTAGCTGTTAGAGACGGCTCTGAACTTTTCTCAGTTCTACGTGTTACTTAATATATGAGGCGTTTTAAAGAGGTCATATCATGTTGAATCACAATTTAATTGATCTCTTGAGTTAAAGAGGTCGTGGACCTGCTATGAAAACATACTGTTCACACTTTCAGAACTCAAAACTGCCATTATATTGTATACACTACCGTTCAAAGGTTGAGGGAGTAAAAACAGTAATATACTTTATTGATGCGATGCAAAGCTGAATTTTCGTCATTTTTGAATGGTGGTCATTGTATATGTCAATAAAGATGCTTTTTGCAGCCAAGATGGTGTAGTTAAAACATCACCAGCCAAACCTTGACCACTAGTTTTGGTACTAGACGCTGGTAAGATTCAAACCTACATCTCTCATATGAGCGCCAGAGCTCAACATATCTGGAGTATGTGTTTACCACTAGGCCATGGCTCCATCTCAGTATGATTCTTTACTTTCCAAATGGCCACTGTGTGTTGTTATTGTTTCACTATGATGTAAAAGCCCTTTATTAGAGAAGGATCATCACTGTTGACATTGAATTCCTGCAGCCCCAAGTCCTCGGAGTATGTCAAAAGTTGAATGCCCTTTAAGAACAGACGGGTCTTATTTTTCTCCCAATGGGGTCTTGCTGTGTATCTGTGTTTATGATAGAATACAGAGACCGCGGCACTTCTTACAGTAGTTGGTGTTAGTGATATGAAGTGCTGCAGGATGGTTTGGATTAAATTGCCACCCTGGATTTGTACACTACGTCTTATCACATGAGGCCAGCCCGGCCTCACTGACAACCCTCTTTACTGTCTCCAGGCTCTCGGCTGGCAAAGCTGCTACCAACCCTGGTGTTTCTTTGCCCGATAAAGCCAGAGAGGGGCAGACGCTCTGGAGTGAGAGACCTGGTTTAGGAACAAGGATGGAAAGGAGATTTCAAATGTGGCCAATATCTCTTTGGAGAGAGGGAGAGGATACCGTAGAAATCTGCGTTATCCCCCGTATCGATTGAGGTTGGGGGTGGGGGAGAGGAGCCAAAATAAATCATAGTAAGCGATTTAGACCGTTCCATTATGTTAAGGGGTGGGAGGGCCATTTTCTGTTTTTCATTAATGATGACAGAGCCTGTAAATACATTTTCCCCCCATTTTTAATTTATTCCAAAGCCTTGTGCCCGGCAACCGTTATGGCTCGTTTATGATTGCATAACTGCTCAAGGCCACGCAAGGCATTTAAGATTCATACGCCACTCACACAAATTAAATAACGCGTGATCGATGCTTTAAATCCATCCAATGATTGCGTGCGTGTTGCCATGCTTTACAAATCCCCCTTTTTATCGAGGATGAGTGCTTGTCATCTCAGCATTAGTGTGCGTGTAGGTATGGGTATAAATAACGCAAGGATGATTACAGAAGGCAAGGGCAGAAGCCAGATTACAGAGAATTAATGTGTAAATGCATATTGGTAATTAGTTTGTTGTGTGCATGACATGTTGGAATGTTCAGAGATGAAAAATATCCTGTCGCCTGCAGATGAATTAAAGCCTGCCTTGACCAGTGACGTGTTGAACTTCTGAAATATATAGGCAATGTTCCCTCTCTGAGTTTAGTTTTTTTTTTCATCCCAGTTGTGTTTACACACATTTACAGATGTTCAGTGAGTTAAAAAGCTTAAGAAACATAATTTACCTCACACTTGGGACTATGAACATGCAGCAAATACTACAATATTTATTTTAGAAGTTATCTTAACATGCTATTTATTAAATACCTGGTCATATAAAATACACAGCGTATACTAAATAAGGCAAGGGTGTAGTTACATTCACGCTATTTTAAGGCATGAAGGATTTTTTTTCAAGGAAAAAAAACATTTCAATATATGAGTTTTAAGGAATACAATTATTGATTGTCATTACGAGAGTTATTGTGCTTTTCACTTCAGATGTTCCAAATAAGGAGTAATTCCTTCAGAAAGATTTGTTCATATTTTGGTCATTACTAGTGTTAACAGCAGTTAACGTGTTAATAATGTGTTTCTCATTGTCATCCGTTATCATTCATTAATAACGGAACATTATTCTAAAGTGTTACCAATTATTCATTAATCATTAGATAGTATTGACCATTTTAATTTCAAGTTCAGATTGTGACCAAAAGTGATTACTTGTGAGTGGTTGATCTGTTAGCTCTGTAATTATGCTGTCCGCTTTGACCATTTCAGCATTCTTTCCGTTTTATATGACCCCCTTGTTTATTGCAGATTTACAGATCGGTTTCCAACACCGCCATTATCCTGAAATCAACCAATCACAGTCATGTTCTCGAGGGACTTATTGCTTGAATATTTATTGCTGAGATTATGGCTGCGTCCAATCAAACATCTCTTCTCAGGATATTGCACTGACAGTTAATTTTTTTACTAACGTTCCAACTGGTGATTAAAATGCCTTCATCTGCAGGACAGAGAAGTTGTGACTTGGCCTGAATTGCACTTTGGGCTGTTTGATTTAAACCAAAATGTCCTGTCCGGTGGTCTTGTACCATAATCCCTGTCATTGATTGAATGTCAGTTTTGGAGGATTTGTGTAAATGAGAGCTGGGCTCTTCCCTTAAATCGGGGAGGACACGACGCCTCAAAGGCAAAGTCGTGGGTGTACATTTATGCAAATATCTCCACACATGCATATTCTGATTTAAGGGTAGCTTGAAAAAGATGTTGTGTGCTATTATAGTAATGATGTTTGCACTGAAATATAGGAAAGTTTTTTGATGTTCTGTTCTGCGCAGCTCTTAAAATAAACATGGCCTTGTGTGCTCCTCATCGGCAGCCTGAGCTCATTTCCTGTAATAAAACATGCACACTGTAATATATTAAAATGTCTTTCTCCTTTGCTGGGGGTGCTGTTGCTCATCTTGGATGCTCTATTGACTGTCTGTTTCCTCTCAGGGGAGATAAAAGGAACACACCCTCCAGCCCCGTGAGCACGGGTGTTGCGTTCCATAACAATGCCTCTGGCCACTATTAGCATACCCGGAGAACAATCCATCAATTTGGGTTAAATTGTACAAGCTGTGCTACTGCTACGTACACATTCCTAATGAACTTATGAATACGGTGTTGCAGTGTGGCTGTGCTGCAGAAATCTGCATATGTAAAAAAGACACATCCCCAAATTACATTTGACTTTGCATGAGCACATTAATCAGGGGAGAAACAGTCCCACTCGGAACGGGAGACACATTTTTTCCACCAAACAGCCGATGAATCGAGGAAGGTCACACCTCACGAGACAAAGAGATATCTTAAGTGTCTTCTATGGCATTTGGAAACATCCCGATGCTTTGGAAGTGTTCAACGTACAAGACAAATTGGTATGGTTGCATTTTTTAATAATACAAATTTTTACAAGACAAATGTTTTAGTAATTGGGAGGTGGGGGATGGGGGTAATGCAATAAAACGTACCTCTTGACCTGTGCATAAATTCCATAATAAGATATTTTCCATTTGAGTAATTCAAGCATGAAGTAGCACCTTCTAACAGGCAACATTGCCGAACCACATTTACAGAGAACAGGCAGTGCAGAATCAGTAAGGAAGGTATTCACACAGGACGTGTTCTTGCATTCAAAAACAGCCGGGTGTATTGCAATTGAACGCAACAGAATGCAAAAGTCTCGTTTTTATAAGTTTCAAAACTTTTAACCTGACCTGGTCCTGTGTGAGCAGCAATGTATAAAAATGTATGTTTATATTGTACAGTACTGTTCAAAAGTTTGGGGGCAGTAAGATTTGTTTTTAAAAGAGGTCCTTTATGTTCACCAAAGCTACATTTATTTGATTTTTTTAAAAATGCAAAAACAGTAATATAGTGAAATATTATTTAAAATAAAAATGTAAAATAACTTTTTTAATATATTTTAAAATGTAATTTTTCTGAATTGTCTTAATTGTCACATGATCCTTCAGAAATCATTCTAAAATGCTGATTTGGTGCTCAAGTAACATTCCTTATTATCATCAATGTTGAAAGCATCTGCTTAATATTTTTGTATAACTGTGGGAAAAAAATGTTGGGTTCTTGAATGAATGTTCAAAGCAACCAAATTGATTTGAGATAGAAATCTTTTAACGGGGGATTGGGGAGAAAAGCAGAGCTGTGGTTTATTTCATTTTTTTATACAAGGCGTTGTATTTACACAAAATGCCAATAAATATATTTTGGGAATACATTTTTTGTTATATTGCAACGGTCTTTTCTGTCACCTTTTATCAATTTAATGCAACCTTGCTGAATATAATTAAAATATGTGGCTACTTTTAAATGGCTGTCATTGGAGAAAGATTTCACATAGTGTTGTTACGGCATCTTCCATCCAGGTACATGCTATTCAGTCAAACCTTGACCCTTTATATTAAACTACTGTAGTCATAGTCACTGAATGGATGTTTTTGCCTTCAAGAACAGTCTTTCATGTAAATTATTTTTAGAGATATAATTAAGAACAATGACACAGCTAGTTTTCTTGAGACTGCAACCAGTGACCAGGCCAGTGGTTCCCAAACACCCAACATAAGTAATAAAATCATATGCATATATCTGCATATGCAGCAAAGGATCCATGGAGTCTGGGTGTTTGTATGTGTGTGACCCTTGTAATGACTTGTATCAGGGACAACCTGTTTGGGGACAGGACGCAATATTGTGTGTTTTGCAATTAGCTCTGGTTCTTTTAATTAGTCTGAGAGTGTGTTACGCTTGAGAGCTTCCAATTACGGATTGACGTCTCGTCTGTGCAGCGTATGAGAGATGGGAAATTCATCAGTCAGAAAACAGAACTCCGATCATTTGGATTCATCCCACATTCTGAAAGAACCGAATGATATCATGTTTCATGACTGGAAGGAGAGCGATGGAACTTAATGGCGAAAAAATAATAGGAAACATATGGCAAGGAAGTTAATCAAGTTAAATCAAACGAAGTGCTGCGTAGTGTTAGTGTGATTCTCGCGAGTATGAAGACATTAGAATGCCTTGCGCATGTGTGCTTAGCACTTACACAGATCCCATGTGATTGCATTTTCACACACTTAATTATATTGGCTTATGCAGAGCATGAATTAGTGGCAATAATGACTGCTCTGATCCATCACTGTAGCATAATGAAAATGATTCCTCATATGGCCGTGTTTTTCGATTATTGTGTTTTCCATGGTCGTATATGCTACTATGCCCATGAGGCAGCAGATGTGTGCTGCTGAATGGCTTCAGTTTTTGTATAAATCAATGAGGCCGTTGAGTACCTGCACATAAACACTAGCAGACGCAATTTATTTTGGTAGTTTAGCCACTATTCATTAATCTCGTTTATCAGTCATGCTTTCCTGTAGCGCAAACAGTAGCGCTTGCAACGCCAAGGTCATGGGTTCGATTCCCCAGGGAAAGCAAGAACTGATAAGATTGTAAATGTGTATCTTGAAATGCAATGTAAGTCATATTGGATAAAACCGTTGAATGCATAAGTGTAAATGTAATCATTCGGTATGTCTCACCACTCGATCAACTGATTTACTGTGAGGTTTCTGTTTGTTTCTTTTCTTTTTTTTCTTTTTTAGCAGAACTCTCCTAAACCTAGCTATATCTAGCACATATATGATTATTTGTACTTCAAAGTTGAGCCTGGGACACGAGATACTGCTGCGTGTTGAGGAGGCTTTGTGAGCCTCCCATCTACCCGGGCTTGGTTCAGGTAATTCAGTGTGAAATACTGCCGTCTTGGGCATCCATTTCACTCTGTGCTTCCCATTCCACTTCATGTCTGCTGCGGTGATAACGTAGCTACTAAGTGAGTGGGTAAGTCTGATGATATCTGGCTAATGGATTTAAATGATGTTCCCAGCTGGATGTCTCACCCAAGGGCAGCCATTTTCCTCAGCTTCCATTCGGTCCAACAGCTTCACATTCTTCTTAAACCTCTTGCGTTCCTGCGGAAGCAACACCTAGCAAATCAACTTGCAGAGTGCAATGAATTTTACATCACTCCCTCAAGGTTCATGAGATCGTGGGTCGCAGACAGCCAAGGTTGCCTGTTTTTTTTCTGTCACTTGTCAGTGGTGTTTTGCATTAGATGCTGCTCATCCATAATTTCATGCAGGGCCTTTTCGACGCATAGGCGAAATATGAAGTTGCTTAGGGTTGCTTAGTTGGAGAGGGCACATTATTCAATGTGTTGACGTAATCTCCACTGAAACAGGAAGACAGGGCGGGACATATCGTACTACCCATTACCCATACCCACTCATAAAAAAGCCAATAGCGTAGAGGTTTGTGAACTGTCTGCACTCTGCACTTGTCTGCTTGGCAGAGTTTTCTGTTGCTCTCATGATGTTTGTTGAGAATTGCTTTTCTGGATTACAGCAAAATACAGTAGATAAGATGACATCTTAAGGTCTAAAAGTCAATGCTATGGTACTTGTGATCTATTATTAACAAACCCATGAGCATGCACATACTTGTATGTTCTTGCTTCCGCACACACTTCAATACACCTGTACAAAAACATTGAGCTATGTGTAATTTTGAAATGAAGTGAAATGTCAACTTAGACCAAACTCCGTCTAATTACGGTTCCCTTTCGGGAACTCAACTGACGCAGTAACTCTTTCCCTTCTCAGGAAACAGAGTTACATATGTAACACAAGTTGTTCCCTTTCATAGGGAAATCCACTCTGCATCAGTTGCTGACGCAGCGCCTCGTTCACTTTTCAGGGAACCGGGGTTACGTACGCAACCCGAGACGTTTTCAATAAAGCTCTCAAAAACGATTTCCTCATGTTCTAAACAGTCTTTAAATGCATGTAAAATCAACCAAATCAGTCATGATATTTACAAAGGATTAAAAAAAAGTTTTTTTCATTTAAAAGATTAATTTGCTTAAAATATTTGTTCACTTAACAGATTCATTCGTTTAAAAGTTTTGGGCTGCGTTTTCCAGAAGCATTGCAAACCTAAGATGTTTGTAAAGACCATTGGTGTCAATGGTTTCTACAATCTACCTGGGCTTACAATGCTTTTGGGAAACATCGTTCTGTTCACTTTACGGCCAAAACCAGGGATTATTATTGCATACCGGCAGTTCACATCAACTGATGTTACTCTCTTCTTTGCTTGTAACCACTTCTTTACACTTGCAACTACTTTTTTATATGTGAAGTGTTTGGGGTGGATAGATCAGCATTCATCAAACGCAATTATTTTGTCAGACATTCTGGGATATCTCAATTACCTCCAATTATATACAAAATCCCTGTATATCTTTAGAAGAGTTGACGCTACAAACCTTGTAAACCTTAGCAACTGATTCTTTATCACAGTTTTTTAGCAGCCTAATACTTTATAAATGCACCACTGTTTCCCTCCACACACAAATATAGGCTCTATTAACTATTTTCTGTAGGCTGATCCTCTCCTTTCTGTCTCATTCTCCTCTTTTGTTCCGACCATGTGAACTCCATCTTTAGACCATAAACTTCTTTAGTGAGCATGATGCGGGTCAGGGCCCCCATGCTAGCACTGTGATTGAGTTTCATGCTTAGCCTGTTGGGGGTCCTGAGTGTCCAGCGTTGCCTTCGAGAGGGAAATGAGTGGAAGAGGCGGCTGGCAAATCCTCCGGCAGGAGGGCGAGGGCTCGCCTTTGGCGTGGCTCTTTCACTCAGCCACTTCTGCAACCTGTGAAATGAAATTCCAACACAGCTTTACTCAAAGCTGACGCGCCAACTGCCATTACTTCCCCGGCTTTGACTTTTATTTCCCCGAGCCGTGAGGTGCCAACCACAGCGGCTTTGTAGTAAAATTGATTCCATTCGTTTGATGTATCATTGTTGTCAGTGCTAAGCAGATCACCACTGTGCATGAATATATCCACCCTAGAGTCTCCACAATGAAAGCTATTTCCATTTTCTACCCTTTTTTCCTTCTCTCTTTCTCTCTCACGCCATTTTTACATGGTTGTGTAAAATGAGGGAGGCACGCGGCCTCTTTGAAGAGCTTCTTTTTTGGAAAATTCAGTCGAAGAAACCTTTTTGAAAGATTGGGATTTCACATACTCCACTTTAAATATTAATTCTCCACCTCCTGTAGCCGAGCCCTTTGTCATCAGACCTATACATTCCGGCAGAATTTCACTCCTTCTGACGGTTACGTGCGGGTCTATCTCGGCGAATAGCGCTCCTCTGGCTTTCTCTGCATTTTGATATGTTTTGACATAACAATCCATTCATCCTAGCAATGAGCACTTGAGCACCTGTCGTGACTTCACAGAGAAACTCTCGCTGAGACGTTCCACTTTACATTCCTGTTTTCACAAAGTACTCTTTTTGTGGTTTGAAAATATGTATTCAGGCTTCATTTTTTCGCTCTCAGTGTCTGAGATGATTTTCATATTTGCTGCCCTTATAACCTCTACTGCATAGGATAAGATTGTTGAAAACTCACCCAGTATAGGTAGAATGGACACTAAACTAAGTCGTACACTCAGAATTCCACCGAAAATTCGGCAGTTTCCGCAGAAATGCCCGTCACTCATAAAATTGCTTGCCACTTATGTTTGTTTCTTCAACATTTTGGCTACATCTGCTACCAATATGCTTGGTTTAACACATCTCACCATTTTTAAATCCATTTAGCAAATTATCCGACAAAATGAGCTGCAAAAATACAGAGAATTTCCCAGATTCCATCTGCTAGCAAAAAGATTTGAATCAATCAGCATTAGCTTTTGATGGTGTGGAAAGGTTCACCTTGGTGAAGAGATACTGCATTTCGCCCTCTACTGGACACATATTGACCCTACATTTGAGCCATAATGGCAGTCCTAATCCTGTGCGGGTTTGATTCTCTTAGCGTTGAATGAGAAAACTGCCAATGACCCATTACAGTGTTTGATCTAACAGGGCTCTTCAGAGTATTCATTGAGGTCATGGAAACCAGTGTTTGCAAGATGGATACATTTATTTTTAAGTGCAACAAAGCTGTCAGCTGTGTTTCTCACAAAATGCCTCTCTAACACCAGAGCCTTTCAGCTGCCCATCTTCCTTCAGCAACACCACATTAGCACAAAAAAGCTACTTACTTTAAATAGCCTTTTTGTGTGATCATGACAAGTGCTTTATTAAGTGCCTGCTGGTAAGCGTAAATTTTTGGCATTGCAAGGCCTTTTGTTTTTGCAGTAGTTGTTGAGACCGCATTTTCTTAGGGTTAGTCATTGTTATCTGTAGTTGTAAAAGGAATAGTCCACCGAAAAAGTAATATTGCTATCATCCACGTGTTGCCTATTTGATGTGCTTTCTTCATGGAACACAAAGGCAGAAGTTTAGCAGGATGTTTACAATGCTGTTTTCCATACAATGAAAGTAAATGGTAAAAAAAGTACTTGTGCACTACACTCCAACTACATTGTTTACAGAGTTAAGATATCCACTGCAATTGGAATATTTGGTCACACTTTAGATTAGGGTCCAATTCTACCTATTAACTAACTATTAACTATGACTTTTGCCCCAATAAGCTCCTAATTACTGCTTATTAATAGTTAGTATGGTAGTTGTCAAGTTTAGGTATTGATGAAGGGATGTAGAATATGGTCATGCAAAACAAGCCATTAATATGTACTTTATAAGTGCTAATAAATACCCAATATCCTAGTAATATGCATGCTAATAAGCAACTAGTTAATAGTGAGAATTGGACCCTGAACTAAAGTGTTACAGAATATTTTCTGTGAACAGGGACTTTATTTTGACTTCAGAAGATTTTGAATATGCAAAAGTGTGGAACACCGTTATAATATTTTTATGGGGCATTTTTGTCAATTACACTGTCATTGTAAGCAAATCAACATGAACATCCTTTCTAACAGCTCCTTTTGTGGTCTGCGGAAGAAAAAATGGTAACACTTTACTTGAAGGGGTGTGCATAAGACTGATATGACACCTTCATAATCATGACATGACACATGTCATGAATATGACGGAGGTTTCATGCATGTTTATGACAACTGTCATTAAGTGTCATTCGCTCAATTATGACATTTTTAATGCAAATATGACATTGTTTGAGATGTCTTTGTTACAACAACTTGACATTACCAAGACAACATAACTTGTCATAAATATAAACATAAACATAGTATTCATTATCAAACTTAAGAAACTACAGTACTTAGCTTTATGGGTTAACATTACATTAAACTGTCATGTGGTTGGTTTTGACATTGGCTGTCATGAGGCCATTATAACTGTGTTATGAATATTTTTCTTGACCTCAACTACAGTGGTACAAATTCATTTTAATGACAAATTCAATTAGTACCACTGTAGTTGAGGTCAAGAAAAGTATTCATTACACAGTTATAATGGTCCCATGACAGCCAATGTCAAAACCAACCACGACAGTTTAATGTAATTTTAACCCATAAAGCTAAGTAGTTTCTTAAGTTTGATAATTAATCTGCTATGTCATGTTTATAACATATTTATGACAGGTTATGTTGTCTTGGTAATGTCAAGTTGTCATGACAAAGACACTGACAGGTTATGTATTGGTTTATGTCAGGGTGTCATAACAAAGACATCTCAAACAGTGTCATATTTGCATTGAAAATGTCATAAATTGAGTGAAGGACACTTAATGACAGTTGTCATAAACATGCATAAAACCTCCTTCATATTCATGACATGTGTCATGTCATGATAATGAAGGTGTCATGTCAGTCTTATGCACACCCCTTCAAGTAAAGTGTTACCGAAAAAAAGTCATACAGGTTTGATTCCTTTAAGGATTTATAACAAGACTTTAAGTCTTGTACAAAAGCCTTTTCTAGTCTTGAGTTCACTTTTCTGCTACTTACAGATAATGTCTCTTTAAGGAATCTAGAAATCAAATTAACTTACACCATGTGCGATCTGGTAGAAACTGGCAGTGTGCGGCCCCTTTATTATGTAAAGTCACAGATTAGAACGTGTGAAAACTGATATGATCATCCAGATTTGCTTATTAAAGATATCCTGCCATCACTGTTTCCATGACATTGAAATCAGAGAATCCACGGCTTTTTGGAATGAAACTTTTGGAATTAGAACAGCTGGTGACAGGAGGAAGATGTTTTGTTTTCCTGAATATTCAGTTGAGGGAGACTGTATTTATGATAGTTTGTGTAATAACAAAAGGATAACAATATCTCTCTGCCTCTAAAAGAGACATTCTCATATTCAGACACATCAAGTCAGAGTTGCGAAGACCAATCAAAAACCAGCCCAATGACCAATAAAACCAGTCCAGTATCAAAACACAAAATATGTGTCAGATTTTAGGAATGTTTATGTTATTTCAGGTCATTTGTAGGCCTACTATTACTAAGTTTTTGTCATAAAAATATGTTTTTTTTATGTTTTTGAAAAAAGTCTCCTATGATTACCATTTATGATTGCCATTTATTTAATGCACAAATACAGTAAAAATACAGTAAAACAGTAATATTGTGACATTTTATAATTTAAAAATATCTGTTTTGTATTTTTTTGTTATTGTATTTTATTCCTGTGATTGCAAAGCTGAATTTTAAGCATCACAGTCTTCGGTGTCACATGATCCTTCAGAAATCATTCTGATATGCTGATTTTGGTGATCAAGACACTTCCGTTATTCAATTAAAACCAATGTTAAAAATGGTTCTGTGCTGCGTAATATTTTTGTGTAAACAGTTCAGAAAAAAATCCAGGATTCTTTGATGAATAGAACGTTCAAAAGAACAGCATTTATTTGAAATGTCTTTTGCAACATTATAAATCTTTTTACTGTCAGTTTTGATTCACATTCGATACATTTACTACATTGTAATCATAACCACAGTGGGCCTGTCTGCTTCCATAAAAAGTAGCATCCATCTTACCTGTTTTGATTAGCAGAAGATTGGCTGTTGGTTGGTCAGAAATTCTGGCATTCAAATCTAATTTGTGTGATATGTCAAACTTCAGACTGCAGGACAAAAGAAAAATCTCTCATCGGAACAGTTTAAAAGTAGCTCAATTCAATGGGGAAAGCTGTAACCTTGTTAACCCTGACCAAAGTGTGTGTTAGAGAAAGAGTCTTTCTTTCTGAAAGTTGGGTGTAATGTCAGCCAAAAAGCATAAATTATATTTCTCCCCCGTATTGATGAAATTGCAGCGTTGAGAATAACACGGAGGCCTTACTTTTTTTGTGGATGTGTGTTATTTGTAGAGGGACCTTGTATACTGTTCTGATTCTGATAAAAAGAATATAGTTAATTTTTTTGTGTCCCTGTCATGCTACCAGCCAGGTGCGAATTCAATTGCAGTTCCATATTCCACATTTGTATTTTGATATTAGGAATTTTTCATATGCCGTTTTGTTTTAACTGAGTACTGTGAGGCCGGAGCAGCCAGGCTGATCAAACCCAGGCCTGGGCAAATCAAATGGCTTTGGTTTTATTCATTGTTTTTCAGCTTTGTTTGCATCGCAATCAGTAGAGACAATGTTATGCTCTGCTTTGGAAATCTTTTCTGAAAATGCTGTGGCGCTGGACCAAAAGTAAATTGCTTTTTTGCTGTCTTTTTTTTTCTTTTCTTTTTTTCGGTTGCTGGTGGGATGCGTTTTTGTTGAACTAAAATAATGAGAGTAAACCACCACACACTCACACCCACATACGTCGCATTCTACATCCTACACACACCAGGTGTACAAAAACAAAAGGGTCGATAAACGGCCGCTTGACTGCCCTTTCATCCGTTGGCAGCATGCACAAAAACATGCCTTTAAGCTTGCATTCAAACATTTTGATATTACTCGTGAGTCGTGACCGTTTCCTTTTCCTATGTTAGGGTGGAGGCCGGTTTCCAGAAGGTTTTACAGGTGGACCTGGAGGTCAACGGGTTGTTGGATCCTCTGGGAAGTCGCTCAGTGACGTGGCAGATTGAGTATCCCATCTCCCGGACCCTCTCAGACGAGATCCAGACCCTCATCCGTCTGGCACCACATGACCTTGGCGGCATCGTGCCATTGGCTATGGTGAGTTCTGAACTCAAGTCTTTCATTCTAAACAAGTCCAAGCATGCAGTGCTGTTCTTTTGTCTTTTTATTGTTACTGTTTGCATATAATATAAAAGATTGCTGCTTTCAGGCATAATATAAGATGTATCACACAGGGAAGACAGGAAATGTTGATGTGTCTTTTGAAGCAACAGTATGACTAGCACTTTAATTGGCTCTAATTTGCTTAATTGAGCGTACAATTTGCTTTAAAACGGGCAATTGGGTCAGAACCAAAAGTATTTCATTTAAATTTAGAAGAAACTGTGAGCGGCCTCAAACAAATTATGTTAACTACTAAGATAGTAAGGGTTATTTCAAGCTATCTGTTGCCTGGGCAGTCACAGCTGTGTGTGTGTGTGTGTGTGTGTGTGTGTGTGTGTGTGTGTGTGTGTGTGTGTGTGCACTACCGTTAAATTGATCAAAAGTAACAATGAAGACATTTATAATGTTCCAAAATATTTCTATTTCAAATAATTACTATTCTTTTGAACTTTCTAATAATCAAATAATCATTAAAAGAAATACAGTATGAGGCAGCACAACTGTTTTCAACATTTATAATGAGCATATTTAAATTATTTCTGAAGGATAAATTGCCATCACAAGAATAAATTATATTTTTAAATATATTCATGTATATAACGGATGAATTCAGTTTGATTGGGACACTTTTTCCAAGTCATCTTAATGGCAAAAAGTGTCCAAATCAACCTGAGTTCACCCATATTTTAAATAATAGTATTTTTGATCAAATAAATGCAGCCTTGCTGAGCTTAAGAGACTTCTTTAAAAAATCCTACAGACCATAAACTTTTGAATAGTCAAAAATGTCCAAATGCAAGACACTACATTATGAACATTAAAGGGTTAGTTTTAGTTTTGAATATTTTTTGCACATGGATAACTTTAATGATGGTTTTACTACATTTCTGGGGCTTAAAAAAGTAGTTGCACAGCTTGTCAATGGAGGGACAGAGAGCTCTCAGATTTCGTTAAAAATATCTTCATTTGTGTTTCGAATATGAACAAAACTCGTATGGTTTTGGAAAGACATAAGGTTGAGTGATTAATGACAGATTATTATTATTATTATTTTGGTGAACTAATTCTTTAAAGGCTTATGACAAACTTCAGTTAACTGTTTGTTTATCTCCAAGTGTTTTTTTACTTGGACAAACAGAATCACATTTTTTCCATACTGTGTATTGACTACCAGTGAAGCATGGCATCCGGTCTGGACACAAAATGAGTCTCTTGTCTAATGGACATTAATCTTTTGTTATATTAAAACCAGTAAAGGTATCTACCATAGACACAGCCATACTTAAGTTGGACTCTATGGCCATGTATCCATTAAATCCTACACATGTTAATGTAGCTTAAAGTAGAACACGGACAGCATAATATTGCTGGGCGTATGTTTGATTTTGACATTGGTGGGGTCATAAAAGTAGTCCGCAGAGCACCCCCCTCACCCACCCATAAATTTGATTGCAATTTCATGTCATCTAAAGCCTTTATTTATAGATATAGTAGCCAACAGACTCATAATGGGAGTTTTTTATGTCAGTATGTTCCTGAGACATTAATTACACAATTTGGATGATGTAAACCAACAACATTACAATTTAGCTTTCTGTACTTAATGATATAATACCTAAACAATCATACATTGATTTCCAGGGGCTCTTTTTCTATGGACAGTTTTTATAATTACCATACTCAATGCATCTTATGTTATATTTTATGTCGAATACTTCAATTTAATCAATTAATTTAAAAAAATCTGAATAATGAGATGCCGGCTGTTACCAATAAAATTATAAAGCAGCTACCTTTACACTGAAAAACAGTGCTTATTTAACCTGAAAAACCAAAAGGTTATTCAAATTGGGAATAAACTATGTACAGAAAGCGAGCAAAGAACATTCCCCATCACTGAAACCGTCAATGACTTTAGCCAGTCTTGCAAAACCCCCCATTATGATCAACGAAGCCATACTACACTGCACAATGAATCTCTTACAGCACATCGTATCTGCACCTGTTCAGCGCACGCTGATCTCTAGAGTTTTCAGCTAATTTCTTCTGCACCTGTGGCTAATTTAAATGCTTTGGTAGGAATGCCTAATGCTGCTAAAAAAAATGAACAAAAAAACATGTAAAGAAATATTTGACGCAACCTTAGCAGATCTACAATGTAATGCTGTAATAGACACTTTTCATTCATTTTTGCATTTCACTTTAATCACGACAGGCGATAAAAAGTATTGCTAGGCACGATTTAGTAGTCGCTGGGTATTGGCCCTATAGGTACATATTGGTACATGTCCCTAGCGTCCCTACTAAATACGCCCCTAATGCTGTGTGATGATATTATGTACACTTTCATTCGCCAAACTATTGAAATGCACAAGAAATGATATGCAGTATATAGATTATTTATTTTGTGCTTTGTATATACCACAAATGAGAAAAAAAACGAGTGTGAGTTTCATCTTTTTAAATAAAGCGAGAGGCCTAACCAAGGAGACAAATCGTTTTTGGTTAGAGATGGGCTACACGTCTGCTCTTCATCGGCTTCTTTTCAATAGGGCGGTATGAAGAAGATGATTTCATTTTGATGTGAAAAGGTTGGTCTATTTTCTGTTACCTCACAAACAGATGAAATCTGAATGCCCACTCTCGTTAGCTAAAGCGTTTTATCTTTCTTCTTTCTCACCGACTTTCACTTTGGTTCTTTTTTTGCATAGCACCTTGAATTATAACAACCTGCCTCTTTTGCAAAGCGTTTTAATTGCGTCTTGCAGTGCGGCGTTCTCTCTCTCACACACACACGCACACACACACCTCACGGCAGCTTTTCCCCTTGTCCATAACGATGACATTGCCATCACCACACCTTGTTAAGCTTAATCAAGACTTCGTTAAGCCGGCAGCAGAGTCAGCGGTCAGCTTTAATGACCCAGAGCTCGGCGATCCACTCTCCCTTTCTCTACCTGTCTAATGTAGAGGAACTACGCAGATTGGTGTGACGGGAACAATGGCATACGATAACAAAGGCAAGAGACTCCAATCTGTCCCATCGGAGGCTTCTGCTCCGTTAGAATTAGCTTTTTCCCCTCTCGCGGACACCGGCTAATTCTAGCCTTCCAGCTGTCTCTTCGGCCTCATTAGAGAGGACAGCCCCGCTCCCCACTCGATGGCCAAACAAGCGCCATCAGCCGTGGCGTTTGAGAGCTGTGCTGTCTCAGCCCATTACCGTAAACACAGCCCAGCCATACAGTAGTGGAGAAAGGCGGAGAATGATGTAATAACGTTGTAAAAATGGTGCCCCTTACAGCCTGAGCTCGACACCCCCCCCAGCTCGAGCCCTCTTTGCCCACCAGTGCATTTCACACAACAATCACGGCCGCAGACAGCGAGACAGCAGCCACCAATCACTTGTGTTGTCTGGCCCTCTGACGGAACGCATTTGTCTTGAGCTCTCTCGGAACGCTGGGAGAGCAGATTGTTGTGTTACACAGCGGGAGGGGATCAATGTAATCACATCACTTTCAACTTTTTGAATGAGGAGATGCCCTAATAGGATTTGGCAGTGCATGATACCCTCAAAATGCAGGAAATCTGTTCTGGCTCATTAGGATGCATCAGCGTGCGTGCTTTCTCTCGCTCTCTTTCTCCCTTTATAATGTGTGTGTTTGTCTGTCTTCCTCCCTCTCTGATTCTATACCTCACAACTTTTTGAATCAAGTTTACTTAAGCTCCTAGTAATTGGCCGTTCAGCCCTCTCGAAGGAAAATTTGGGTCCCCGCTGAGCTTGTTTTCTGTTGACTATTGAAAGCGCTCTCATTCTCGTCTGCCACCCTGTCTTCTCCCAGTGCTCTGAGAGTTTGTTCAGAGAAAAGGAAAATCAAATAAATTGCCAAGTCAGAGGCATCTCCCTTCAAACCCTTCTTCTGATTTTTCTTTTTTTTTTTTTCTTCCAGGATTTGTTTTGTTTGGTTCTCAGTAGCCTCTTGGCCTTAGTCTTGAGTTTCGGTGTGTGTCAGGCTTTACTTCACAGCTCATGGGTTTCTCTGTTCTCTGAGAGTCGCTAGCCTGCTGTTTGTCTTCCTTCAAGTCTGTTTGAACAGTGTCCTCTGTAAACCTCCTACAGGACAAGGTAATTCCTTTTCCTTTGTGTTCTCCACAGGCTGTAGGCCATATATCAGGCAACATTTTTGAACGACTCATCAAATTTACATGGAGAACTCACTGCTAGTGTTTCTTTTGTTGCTGATAATTAGGATGCACTATATATCGAAACTTTATTGGAAATTTAATTGTGCACTATCATTTCCCTTATTTATCTAACGCTCATTTAAAGTTCATCTTTAAAAACACTAATAATTGATTATTTAGCAAATCTAAATAAATTAAATATTAATAAATAAAAATTTCAATAATAATCTAAATTAAAACATAAATATCCTTTTTCATACTGTACATTTCTACGCTAGTCTAGTGTACTCTTGTGCATTGACAGTTGAACAGTTTTTCTCATCCAGAAAAATTTACGAAATTATGTTTTATTTACAAAGTTCGGGAGGAGCACGTTCAGATAATTACTGTAACATGATGGGAGAGCAATCAATGATAAGAGGGTATATAGACTCAGCAGTCTCACCTCAATCCATTGACAGTTTAGCAGCATCCCTCCACCACACCTTCCCCACACTTCTAGTCCTAACCATTTACATACGGGGGAGTACTCTGGGTTCGGGCCGAACTCCAAGCTCGGAGCCCTCCAAGCTCGCCAAATACGCATTAAACTTTACTCCCTTATACTCTATGTAAGTGTGAACTCGTGAAAGATATTGATGTCTCTTCCTTTTGCAGTAGCAAGAAGCAAATCATTGTACAACACTGTCAATTGCTTGTGTATTATTTACTTTCTTCCCAAAAATTAGTTCCAAAGTAATTGGCTGGAATTTATTTCGTCTTACAGCTTGCAAGCATCTAATTGATTGTATAATCAGGCAAGACTTAAAAACACATATGAATGATTAACTTTCATGACAATGCAGTACTGACCCAATCTGGCCAGTAGAGGATGGATACCCTACCCGAGCCCGACGGGCCGGGCCGGGTTCGGACAGATATTTAGAAATTAAGTTCGGGTTCGGGTCGGGCTCGGTCACATCACCGCGATAAGGCATTGAACATTTTCAATTTAAAACAGCTTATTATGTAGGTAGCCAATGTGCCTGATGCTTTCAGTTGATGCAAACGATCGTTTTTGTGATTAAAATACATGTAAAAAATATTACCATAACACCTGTCTTCCTGTGTGCGGACATTTGTTTATGTAGCCGTGACAACAAAACACGTGCATAATGTGCGCACGCTTGTGTTAAGAGCGCTTCTTGCTCCGCGCGCTAATGCGCTCATCCTATTGACATTTCCGATTGCCTTCCTACAGTTGCTTACTAAAAGCGGGCTTTCCACACAAACAAACGTACAATTGTCATTAGTATGAGAAAAAAATGGGATTTTAACTGCCGGTCTCGGGTCGGGCTCGGACATAAATATATTTATGCCTGTCGGGCTCGGGTCGGGTTCGGTTACTGCTCTGTCGGACGCGGACCGGGCTCGGACAGAAAAATTTGGCCCGATCTGCACTCTACTGGCCAGTGACAATTACGTCAACTGTCCCTAGCAAATTTCACCGAATCCTTGGACTTGGAAGGACTCTGGAACATTTTTCGAGTAAAAATACATCCGATTCAGAGAAATGGGGAACAGTGAAATCTGGAATGTAGACCACCTCGCCTGTAACCTTCCTCTTCTTCTATGCCTGTTTCTCTCGTATGACATATGTATAAAAATGATAAATAAGAGATCTCTTGGCAAAGTAACTGGTGTAGCTTCCGTGATTCAACCATAATGGGGAAAAACTTTATTTTCAAATCTGCAATATATCCCACCCCATATTGTCAAAAGAAAATACAACAACACAGAAAAGAAACCTGTCCATTGAGGCTGGTCTACCAACTAAACCAGCATTAACCAGCTTAAACTATCTCAGCTGTTCTTTTCAGCAGCTGTGATCTTTAGAATGCATTTTTGACATTTCTGATCTTTGTCTGAGACCAGCGACCTTTCATCTGAGCACAAAACAAGGAATTTATCCTTTTACACATGCGATCCAAACAATTTATTATGAGAATGTCTTTGAGAAAAGTCATTTAAACTCTGCAGTTTGAAAGAGTGCTCACCCTTCCCCAGTATTTGAGATTGTTCTGTATTATTGCTTTATTTACTGTTGATGCAAGTGTTTCTCTAGAACCCCCTGCAGCACAGGACCGCGTGGCATGCGCAAGAACAGAAAGAGGAAAAAGATAGAAAAAATTTGTGCAGGTGTCTAAAAGAAATGCAAGTTGATTTGTGACTGCTGAGAGATTAAGATGCAGACAGAAGCGTGTTTTTGTGTGCGGCGGCATGGCCTCGGTAAACTGCGCCCTGCCACTGAGCCGTGGGGATCGATGGTCCTCGCTGCACGCTACCTCATTACTATCAGCATCTCACTCTCTCCCTCCCTTTCTCTTCACCGCCACTGGGCACACGACCGCTGCCGCCTTATCACACTTATCTGAAACTGCCTATGTATTCATTATCCCTCACCTAGAGGCCTGCACACAACGCAGGGCATATGGAATCTGTACTTCCACATTTCACTGCCCCAGAGATGCAGGAAATGAGAGAGGCAATGTTAGATGGCGATTGCATCTAAGTTTGAGTTTTTAGCAAGTGCTAATTTAGAATAGTGGTGAAGGAGTTCATCCAAGTTCCTATATGGCTGTACTGTTTCGATATTGAGCTGCAGGTTGCTATAGAAATAGACAGATAATTGGTTTAACCGATTTTTTTTTTTCATCAGTTATTGGTTCTTCAGTATCGAGTCTCGCAATATTGAATCGCTTCCCTTCAATGGTAAAGTACTTATTTTTGTAGTATTTGCCAAAATTACTGAGGCCTTGTCCACACTAAAATTTAGTTTTTGTTTGAAAACGCATCTTTTTCTCTCCCTTTTTGGCCTTCCTCCCACATGGGACGGTGTTTTTATGAATGAAAACAAAGCTTCTTGAAAACGCTCTCCAAAGTGGATAAATTTGAAAACGCCGTTTCTCGTTGCAGTGTGAACTGTGGAAAACAGAGGTATTTGAAAACGACGACGCATGTTTAGTCATGTGACGCCTATTGTACTAGTGGTTTTCAAATGTATTCGGATTAATGTAGACGTAGCCTAAGCCTTTTATGTATTATAGTATTCATTAATTAATTCTCAAGTGAGAAATAGGCAGCATTATTAGTTTTGCATATGCTTAAACAAAAATATAAAAAAAATGCTTTTTTAATATGTTGGTATCTAGTTACCAAGCAGTAGAGGTTGTCTTGGTGGTGCAGTGGAAAGGTATTATTACTGAGATGCTGCTGAATACTGCTCCCTCCCTTTGTGTTTGGCATGATTCAAGGAGGACATGTTCCTGGAACAAGCTTCCTGTCATCTTATCACCAGAATTTGATCTTTGGGGCCGAGGTTAGGGCTTGGACAGCGTTCGTATGAATGAGAGTAGCTCATGTTTTAAGGGTAGCTAAGGGTTAGGGAATGTGTTTGGCCTATAATTGTTTGATAAGAATGTTGTTCCAGGACCAGCAAAAAAATCTTGATCCTGGAACAATTTCTACTTGGCTAAATCATGCTGTTTCTATGAACATGCAATGTCATGAATAATGCAGGAATGTTTCATTCTTTAGCAATGGTAGAGGAGATATCCATTTTATCCTCTGTTCATAATGGGTCTCGTAATTCCTAGAAAGAGTGCGTATTTAACCAAGCAGTGAGGTGGAGAGGCCTTGGATTATGGTTTGATGCGGAAACGGTATAACTGTGATTATCCTCGTGCTAGCGGCTGCTGATGGATGCTTGGCTGACCCAGTGGCTGTAATGTGTTCAACGGCAGCTAAGCGTTTGCTTCATCTCTTTGCGCTATTACTGAAATCAATAGCCATCTTCCTCTTTGCTCCCTGTTTGTCTGCACTGTTGTGCCATTTTATCAGAGGCTCTGTCAGCAAGACTCTCAGAGGCAAATAGGCTTCAGCCCTTGCTGCTGAAGAGCTGGGAGGACCTGCGGTCTTGAAAAGAAATACAGCCGTCGATCGATGGCTCTGTAATAGCATGTCTGCGGCATCACCCGGGAGGATCCACACGGGGTGCCAATGCATTCAGCGCTGCCTGTCCTTGAGCGTTAGACCCCGTGTGAGCCGGCGTTGGTCCACCACAAACTGAACCAATCACCTGTGCTGATATTAACCCTCCGTTCCCTGACCTGCAATACCTCTGTAGACCCTACAAATGCTGCCCAAAAAGTATAATGGCCTTTTATCGATTTACCTCCTCCTTTTTTCTCTCTTTTTCCCAAGATAGTGTGAAGCCATTTAAGAGTAAGTGTGTGTTGTAGAAGCACTGCCCTCCCATAGAGACGGTCTCTAGGAGAACGTACGCCAGCCCAGCCTGTTCTTGAAACCCAGCATCCACGCATAACTAACACTAATCAGTCAGCGGTCCAGGGAGCAATGTTTACCGACAAGGCAGGCAGCAGCGGATGACAAGACTGCATGAATAACACATTGTGCTTGGATTCATCGCCCTCCCTCTGGAACAGCAGCTCATAGGAGCTCCAGAGATGGGGTTGGGGGAAGGAGAGGGACGGTGTGTTTCAACAACTGGAGCATCATGATTGGGGGAGGACTGGGAGTGTAGGTGGATGTGAACTAGTGGTATATTAGTTCTGCTGGTTCTCATGCCACACACATCAGTCCTGCTGTCAGAGTAAATCTTCCTTCATTTTCGTTCTCCCTTAATGTCAAAAGCGTGAGAAAACTGTACTTTGCATTGTGGCGCTTGCCAAACACAACATCATGCCCATTAACATGGATTTTTATTTAATTTGTAGTATTGTTTTTTATATATAGCCTATATATATTATATGTATATATTTTTTTATATCTTTAATTTTTTATAAACTTAAAAAACATGTATGTGTATATATATATATCACAACATATTACAAACTATTTTACTTTTTTTAAATTAATTCAAGAAGTAGAGTGCTGTTAAAAAGTGTTTTTATTCATTTTTGTCAGGTCTTAACACATCACATTTTCTTCACAAGCCTGAAATAATTTAACACCGATTTATGGGACTTTCATATGACTGAACTGGATTAAGATTTGCTTCTTACTGTATGTGTATTTATAAATTTGGAGAGTCTATATTACTTTTTGGAACATTGGAAGGGTAGAGTACTGTAGTCCTTATGTACCTGTGCAAACATTCAAATACACATAATTCTGATGGTGGATAAAAAGTTACTTTTCTTTTTTTTAATAAAAGCGTTAGAATCTTTGGGTACAAGTTTCAAATATGAAACTTTTTTGTTGATATTTCCCTGAGCAAAAAAGTTGTTTTGTGTGTGTGCTTTTGCCATGTGAGTCAGACGGTAGAGGCTGGTATGTATTTCTCAAGGGTCAATGGATTTGACCTGTGTGGTTTAAAATTGTCCTCCCTCGCTGAACTGAACTCACCTTAGCTTTGTTTTTTTACAGAAAAAGTGCACCCATCCAAGTCTGTGGCATCACAATGAGAGGCTTTCCACCGCTTTGCCTGTTTTACTCTGGAATTCTGTTTTTAATTCCCTCCGTAATCTTCAAGCTTGACTGAAAATTACATTGTTCGGTTTTAACAGCCGGTGAATGGACACATTGAAAGACATTTGAAAGCACCTTGTCTGCCGAACACTGTCGCTGAGTTCTTTGAATTCCTCTGAGCGGGGAGTGAGTGAAAGGGAGAGAGCAAATTGTAAACACTTCACCCATCCCATCCCGTTGAATATTTATCAGAGTCATTTTCCTGGTCTTGATAAATTAATGTTTTGACAGCAAATCAAACACAGGTGATAACTCCCTGTCAAAATGTCTGAGCGTAAGGTTTGAATACCAAGCTTGTGCTGCTCAGACTACATTCATGTTGCACATTTACATAATTTCGAAATCAAGGGAAACGGCGTATTCAAATTCTACCTCAGAAGTAGACAGCACAGCCTGTGTTAGATAGAAAATAATGATCGGCTTAAACGCATAAAGGGAAAGAAAGGAAGTGGATCGTTTATCCTCACAATTGTGGTGCATTAAAGTGAAAATGATTGAAATAAGAATCAGCTGCCAAGTGAAGCCTGAAGTGGGATCAGCCTGGAGAAGAAAAAATAAAAAAAAGTAACAGAAGACCTCAGTCTTATTAACAAGCTTGAAATTTCATTATCCACAGTTCAGGATTAAATAATGTTATCTGTTTTCTCTAGAGGAAAATGGCGAGAGCTGTGACAAATAGAAGAAAAGACCCTATGATGAAGAACACAACCTTGGCAGAGGGCTTCTTTATTTTGGTTTATCCATCTCAAAGTGCCACATGGTTTATGATAAGGGCAGTTGTGAGCTGTCTCCTCACCCAGCCAGCAGGAAAAACACAAGTCAGACTTAACTGATCTAATTACCCATCCTTTGGTTGTTTAAACTGTAGATTGAACACATGGGTGTGCTTTAGATAAGATTATAAGATTTGCAGAATATGTTAATTAGCTGTAATTTCTCCATAATTACAGGATATTTCTGTGAAAATAAGATGTGGTTTTTTTCCGTCTGACGTTGTTATGTATATTTCAGGAACTTCCCACAGTGGTATTGATGTTCAAGCATCATTTGAATCATTACTACTGGTGCTACCTCAGGCAATCATCACTATTTATATTGCCCATACTGTACATACGGTTAAGGATCTGGGTTAGTACAATTATGTCAAATTGTTTATTATTAATCATTTAGCTTTTTTAATGCATTTATTTTATGGGTTATTGCTAGGGTGTTGCTATGTGGTTGCACAAATGTTCCGAGTAGTTTTAACATGTTTGATTCAAGGTGGTCTGCAGGATTTTTTTAGTCTCCTTTTTATCAAACAGGCAAAAACAGTATTAGTCTGATCAATTAAAAACAAAAAAATACATACATTTTAATTTTATATACTAAAAATATTGCATGGGAAATCACTCATATTTTCTTCTGACTATGTGTGAAAATATTTTTTCTTTCTTTTTGAAGCGGCTTCATAGTGAAATGTATTCCTGGGTGTGTTTTTCATGTGAATATTAACTAAGAGCGTATCAGTTTCATAAAAACAGGATGTGTTGTTTGGCTCTAAACAGACCTCTCCATCTCACTTCGAGACTCTCCAGAGCTGATGACTCTAATTGAATGATATGACTCACTGGGTTAATAGCGCGACTCAATGTTGGCGCTGAAGAGCTGGAGCTGACAGAATGACGAATTATCGTGAATAATTACTGGTGAATTTTCCTGAGTTAACGCAGTCTGATTGATCTGCCCTCTGTGTGCAGGAGACGGAGATCCTTAACACCGCTGTGCTCACTGGGAAGACTGTTGCCATGCCGGTGAAGGTGGTCACCGTTGGAACCGAAGGAACTGTGACCGATGTGACCGAGTCGGTGGAATGTCGCTCGACGGACGAGAACGTGGTTAAGGTGGGAAGGGACATGCACAGGTCACTTACATGAACAGGTCACTTGTGGAAAAAAACTACTTTCACCAGTTCACACTTACAAATAATCAGATTGTGTAAAAGTATGCGTATTTGGCGTGCTGTCCGAGGGGAGGGCTCCGAGCTCAGAATCTGGCCCGAACCCAGAGTACTCCCCACATATCTCTGGTTAGTATAGTAACCAGGCGAGGAACATAGGTGAGACGGATATGTATATATACACATAGGCATCTTCTAATTCTGATTGTATAGGCAATTTGAACGTGTTCCTCCTGCTTTTTGTTAATAAAACATCATGCATGAGCACTTTTAACTTTTTAACAATTGTTAATTTGACAATTATCAGACTTCAGACTCTCCATAGTTCATTTATTTTGTCCTTTTGTTAAACGTTTTTATACACCACATCACAAGGTCTCACTAATTTCTAATTTCTAAAACCATTTAGATCTGAATCATCTGAAAAAATTAGTTGTTGTTTTTATATACACACAGTAGCCTAGTGATCAAAAGTGATGTCCAGCATAGGAAAATTGACATCTTCACCCTTTATTTTTATATTATTAAAAATGTGTGAAAGATTTTGTATATACATTAGTAATTAGTAAGACCTTGAAGGTTGAAGAAGTTGAGGTGTGATTTACTGTAAAGCACTTTTGTATTTTAGATGATTTTCATCAAAAGACACAAGCTGGAAGAACCTGCAGACACACATGAGTATAATTTTGTTATCTGTTTAACAAAAGAACTGTTGGAGGGCACGCATAGTGTATTAAAACAGTTATATTATATTTGATTTAAAGCACTATACATTCCACCACTCTAAAGGAATGTCAGTTGTCAGTTGTTAAGCCAAAGGCGGAAAATCAAAGGGATGTTAAATTCAAGCTTTTCTGAACAAGCTGTGCCTTCCACTTTCTACCGTGTGGGAACAAATATGAGAGCATTTTATGAGGGAGAAAATGACAATGTGTGCAGATTTACTCCCTCCGGGTTTAATTATCTGATGAGCACCCCACACTGAAACACTGACCTCTGGAGAGGAATCCTTCTCCTTCCCCACCGTAGCTGACACACACATACACACACGGGTACTGGGGCCCTGGATTCAGAACATCTGAAGACACTTTGCCATTGTTTATTGTACATGTTTTGTCACTGATACGAACACCATGAATTGTAGTGTCAAAGGTCAAGTCACCTTTATTTATATAGGCCTAGTGCTTTATACAGTACAGATTGTTTCAAGGCAACTTTACAGTGATAATAGGAACATGATTCAATGATACAAACAGAGTTCATACAGTCCATGTACAGTACATCATAGTTGTACAGAGTTGTTTAGCAATCATAAACTAAAAAAACTTGTCATTGTTCAATGGAGAATGGCGAACGGCATCCACATGTGTGACCCGTGCTGGCAAAATGAGTCAAAATTAGTTATTGTTAAAATTCACATTCTCTATTAAAAAAAACTTAAAAATTATGTATGATTTGTTGTAATCAGGCAAAAACGAACACAAATTTCTAAATTTTGAGAAAAATAGTGTTAGATTTCTAAGGGTTCCAAAACAAAATCACCTAGCAACCATACCTTAAAATCCCTGGTAATAACACCAAATTTGCCACACACCAAGTCAAAACCCATATAGGAAAAATATATATTCAACTTTTTTTTTCCATGATACTACAATTGTTTGATTAACAATAATGTAACAGACATCCTATATATTAATACCTACTGTACCACACGGATCTAGTATAATGTTACACATCAGATGTTTTTCCCCAAAAGTTAACCAAATGTTCACTTAAGACATAACAGATAATGTTTGCGTAAATACTCGCCAAGACAGATATTTTGAAAAACTGTAATTCTGTGTATACGGTATGTGTATATCGGGGTCGCGCGCCGTCTGAGAGGTGTCAGTCGGCGCGAGTGGTGGATGTGTCAGTCAGCGCGAGTAAGATTTTGTTTACATCAGCATGAGTTTGAAAATCACATTTCATTGGTTCAGACTCATGACATAGAGAATTCGCTATGAATATTCATGAAGTTGGAATGCTGCGCTTTAACTTTTTTTTTTACTTTTAGTGGAAGCACCAGTCGTCGAGAAGTGAGCATTTGCCATGGACAAAGGAAAGATACTCCTCTCAGAACACGTACAAATAAAGATTATTTTATGTTTAAATACTATTTGGAGCATTAGGATCGCTAGACGAGGGCTTAATGAAGCCACATTTGTGTGAAAACCTCTAATTTACATTTTTCACTTGTTTTGCCTGTAGCTCAAAATTAGTCCGAGCGCATTCCGACTCATTTTGCCAGCACGGGTCACATATTTGTATTAACTTTGTTGCATGTGCAGCGTGTTTGGGATCGTTATCATGTCGGAAAATATACATTTGATCTCCAAACAGATCCTCCATGCTACATTGTGTTCAGCAGGATTCACAACATAAGTATTGGTCAATTTTCAAAGTGCCAGCAGTTTTGTAGATCCTTCTAACACCTGCTGAAGACATGCTCCCCAATGCCATTAAGTTTCCCCTGCCATGCTAAATGGCGCCATGCATGCATATTGGCATTAAAACACATTAGTCGTCTCCTACTAACATGCCTGACACCATTCAATGCTAGGTTGCTAAATTTTGACTTGTTGGACTCCAGATCACGGCTCCAATCTTCTACTCCAGTCTTTATTTTCTTTATCAAATGTAGGGTGTTTTTTTGGAGCAGATTAAACTATTAAATTGTTTCGTTACTGGTACACAACCTTTCAATCCAGCCTTTTACAGCCGTTGGCTTACAGTTCAAGATGTTCTGTGGACATTCTGTGACCATTCACATTCTGCACAAGAGCAATATTCAAAACCGATTTAGTCATTTTAAAACTATACTCCTTGGTTGCACAGCAGAGATTCTTCCATCTGGCCATTTTCATGAAAACCCACAAAATAACATCTAATAATATAGCTGCCACATAGTCATTTATTAAAGTATTGACTGGGAATAATGAGTACAACCTTGGTATGGCCACTTGGACAAGAATGACTTCCGTTTCATTGCGTCATGACAAATGATACAATTGAAACGTGGAACGCTGTACAGTATGACTTTCTTTGTGGAACACAAAAGGAAATGTTTAACTGAACGTCCGAGCTTTTCTTCTCCATACAATTGCTTACCAACCAGACCAACAATGGCAAATGTTAAACAAAATAACCCAGAACTATTTACCCAAGGTTTAAAGTCGACATGAAATCAAATGTGACCCTATTTACTTTGTTAGCGCATATTACTAGTCTTGTGGTGAACAATTAATCCGTGCAAATAAATACACATAGTAAAAATAGTTTGCCATGGTAATCTTTAATCAAATTCTGAAAAGTTACTTCCTGTCTGGAATTGCGTTCCTATTCTGATGACGTCAGTTTGACGGCTTGGGTTGAAAACGCTTAAACACTACCCTCAAACCGTTAGTCGGCTATGAGCAGAGATGGAGAGGAGGAGCGCTAAAGTAAAACCCTGCCTTCTGTTCAATATTCCCTTTCACTTGTACGTCACAACACTGGAGAAAAGTCGTTTGCAACTTCCGGTTCACGCGGACTTTAAAAAGACTCTAGGTTAACAATTTAAAAAAACCCTTGCCAGTGGCTATTTTACTGTGATCTTCTGCACAGACAGATATATGGACAGACTGAAAGAGTAACGAGAGAGGAAAATACAGAGACAGAAGTGAGGATAGTTATGGAGATGTTGTAGAGCTGGAGCAGATTCTTTTAGATGTGTGTTCATGCAAATGCGTGTGTCAAGGGAAGTGCGTTTCACTCAGTGTTTGAAAACCTACTTTAAAATTAAGGCTTGTTATTTTACAAGCTATTTATATTAAAGGTAGTTCAATTTCACTACAAAGGCGAAATGCAACACATTACACATTTATTTAAAATTGAGTTGAATCTCTTAGACTATATGATTTGTCCTTTTAGATATGGGTTTGGCTCAACTACACTCATAGGAAACAGTGTGTGGAAATTAGCTCCCCTTTAGTTACTGTTGCTATGTCCGACAAGCCACGCCGCTCTCACGCCACACCATGTTCTCACGCAGTGAAAAATACACCGCGGAGCAGAGAGGACACTGACAATGCGCTGACAGACAGGACAGACCAGGTTACTTTTGATATGAAACAAAGTCTCAACTTTCAAATTTGGTCATTTTTAAACAATAAATACCGTTTTGTGGCTCTTTAATGCGTCTGACAGATTGCTGTAGAGCCTCAGATAAAGCTGCTCGTAAACCGATCATTTCTTTCTTTTAGTTAATTTATAGCATCAAATAAACATGAATGAACAAAGGAATGTTGTTTTAACCCCAAGAAGACGTCAGTACACCAACGTTAATCTACTCTCCTGACTGCTTTGTCGGACAAAAATGGCGGATTCGACGGAATCAAGCTATTCTTCTGAAAACATAACATAAATGAGCAAACTACATTGAAGAAATATGACTGTGACTATTGATGGAGTGAAACAGTGTTAAATATATTTAGTGAAAATCTATATTTCAAATGGAAACCATTTTAAAATATTTTCTCAAATGAATCAGTGTTGTTTTTGTACCTGTTCAGTTAAAACAATTCAGATTCATTTGAATCCAACATTCATTTGATACAATATGACATGATATTATAATATATTATATTTATTTATTTAATTGAACCACAGTTCATTTGAATTAGACTTCATTTGAATGCATTTGATTGTTATCGGTTTGCTTAGCTAAAGTTACCGTGAAAATCGTTACTGTGAGCGACAAAAACAGCTGTCTTGTCGCAATTGGAAAAGCTACTCTGATTTGTACAACTGAAAACTGCAGTTAAGTTTGTAGCATATCTATTTTTTGCTATTTAATCCCAAACATTGTGTTCACCTTGCAGTGAACGTCTAGAGTTGCTCTAGAGGCACTCTGCTAATTATTTCAGTCAGACATGGACGGGCAGAAAGGGACAGCGCTTGCGTCATGCAACAAAGTCCAGTCTCTCTGTGTGCCTGTCTGAATGGGTCATTAAGTACCCAACTCTGTTCCCTACGGGGATCTTGACGTCCTCTGTAAGTGTCCCTCTATTCAGCAGTCTTAATGTTCCTGATTAATGCTCTACCATACCTGCTAGTTATGATGCCTACAGACACTCATGGGAAGGGCATGTTGCAGTGAAGTTAGATTGACCTCATGTACTCCACACACTGTCACCCTGTACACCCAGCAATACCCTTCATAGGCCACCAGAGCATATCTAAGGCTCGCTGGCTCTCAGACTGTTGTGGGAGATTTACAATCTGTAAGTAAGTAAGTGAAGAATACAATTGTCGATGTAAAACTGCAAATTGTTCCATTATGTCATTTATATGGGCAGATCCAGACAGTTTAACAGATTCGCTGCAGTTGTTTATTATTTTAAGCCTAGGCGTCATTTACTTTTAGTCACTTTTTACCCTAGTGGATTTGGTCCCCACTGTTTTATGAAATAGCTCACAGCAGGGATACATCTAACATTGACATGTGTTGTCCATGATCCATGTGTTTATCTAATTACATCCAAATTCCACCAGTGGCAGTTTAAGTTTCATAATTAAATATGTAAGTGCATTTGAGAACTTAAATTGGTCAGCAAAAATAATTGTTCATTCAAATCACAGTGTAACTCAGTATGCTATTAAATGTATTCATTTATTTAATTAATTATTTTTTACATTTTACTTTTGACTTGACTTAAAAAAAAATATTCTCTACTGCTGACCAAGTTAAATGCAAAGGATATTTATTTTTCAGTACAGTAAAAGATCATCTGTGCACAACCTAATTATTTTACACTCGAACAAAATGTCAAGGTTAATCTTTTATGTGACTTATGTGACATTTATTTTGAAATAGTGTACAATTTAAAATAACTGGATTCTATATTAATATATTTTAAAATGTAATTTATTCTTGTGATGGAAAAGCTGAATTTATAGCAGTCATTACTCCAGTCTTCAGTGTGATCCTTCAGAAATCATTCTAATATGCTGATTTGGTGATCAAGGCACAAACATTCGTCATCCTACATCTACATTCTATGGGATTTTGAAACCTGTTTAATTCCAAGTGTGGTCCACAACAGAAAAACTGTTCGAAAATTAGAAAGCAACTTCAGTCGTGTAACTGGAACCATCCTAAACAACCTTGTCATTTATGTAATGTATGTATTTGGCATTTATGTTAAATCCAACTTTCCATAATTCTGTCATAAAAGTCAATGCTATTTTGAGTTCACAGATATAATTATGTTGTAGCCGTTGTCACAAAATGACTTTTTCATTTGGGTTCAGTGCACGCTGCATAATGGTTACTGAAAACTCAAGTTAAATAAATGCACCACTAACTTGATGTCACAAACTGAGAAGCAGTCTTAAACTTCATTGGAAAGTGGTCTTTCTTTGAGTTCAGATTTTCTGTTTGTCTATTCAAAAAGAAAAGTTGGAGTTTATATATTTATATATTTCCTGAGATACTTGAGCAGTCACCAAATGAGGACTTGAAAGGTTGGCTACTGGTTGCTGCTGCTAAATAGCAGTCTGGTATTGAGATGTAACAAGTATGATGCTCTAGAAAATGGCACAACATTAGGGAAATCTCACAAACAACTGACACTCTTGTCATCTGGGATTTTGAGCTGATGGGCAGCTGCCCAGAAACCAAGCCATGCCATTGGTCCACTTCCACATCTGTTGTTATCAAAGAAGCCCTCAGGTTGATTGGATGACATACGATTTTATCTGCCAGGTATCATAAGCATTGGCTAAGAGCAATAGATGTTCTGCAAATGAATTACTTTGCTGCTGTAGAAAGACTTGACCACTCAGCTTTTTTCTGTCTTCTTCCGTATCTCCATCTGCTTAGCTCCTTTCAACCCCAAAGCCTGAGAAATATAGACATCCAAACACTCTCATTATCAACGACAACGACTCCCCCACTGACTGTAGTCAGAAATAAATACTTGGACAGGCCAGTCAAAGCCTGTCCAATCTCTCATCTTCCTCATTAAAGTGCAGAATGAAAGCGAATAACAGCGGCACAAAACACACAAAGGCCAGACTGTTTTTCACATATTGCGCTGATTAGCACAAGAAGAGGCCTAATTTTTTTTTTGCGCTTTCAAAATTTGAAACGGTCGCCAGGAAATTGGAGCGAAAAGTAGGCTGATACCTCGGCCAGAGCTGCAATTTTCTTTAATTTAGTGCGTTTTGAATACAGTGCTGCTTGAATGCTTTGTTTGTCTGCTGTCTGATTTGTATTTCTCCTTCTTAGGTGTCCGAAAGGTGCGATTATGTGTACGTCAACGGCAAGGAGACGCGTGGGAGAGTGCGGATGATGGTGAACTTCACATACAGTTACCTCAGCGCTCAGCTGGAGGTGAGCGTGTGGATGCCTCGACTCCCCCTGCAGATCGAGATGTCTGATCCAGAGCTCAGCCAAATCAGGGGCTGGAGAGTTCCTATAGATGCTGCCAACCAGAGGTTAGCGACGCTTTTGACCTTATTTACACTCCTGGTCCTGATGCCCAATTCCGATTGGTTGACTATATCTGATTTTTTTTGACAACCAGTTTACATCATCTTTTAAAAGTGACCCATATCTGCATTTACACTATACACTTAGCGAAACAACCCTAGTAGACATACTGGCAAAGAAAAGCTAGGCCGAAAAGGAAATAAAAATGGCGCAATTTGCAATGGACGCCAACAAAATGATAATACAAGCTTTTGCTTTCCGCACCATCTTTAAAGGTCAGCAAAACTTTGGTCTCTTAATGTCGAGAAAAAATAGGAGAGCCCTTGTTGCAGCCTTGGCATTGAAAAGAGTCGTGTGATTGCGGTTGGTGTCCACCTGAGTTGACGTCATTCACCACCGTTGTTTTTTCAGTGGCGTACGACTCGCATTGAGGGGAATATCCGATCTGTCCGCCGCTTTACGTATCCCAAGGCGTTCCCAGGCCAATGTGGAGATATAATCTCTCCACCTAGTCCTCGGTCTTCCCCGAGGCCTCCTCCCAGCTGGACGTGCCTGAAACACGTCCCTAGGGAGGCACCCAAGGGGCATCCTAACCAGATGCCCGAACCACCTCAACTGGCTCATTTCGACGCAAAGAAGCAGTGGCTCTTTAAAACTCTCTCTCGAGTTCCAATTCATATTCAATGCAATAATTCAATTTATATCAGATTTATTTCCTCGTATAAATTAAGCCTGAAACTGATCTGAGAATATCTGAATCCAAGCGCTTTTTTCCTGCTTACACGTTCGTGGGTCATATCCGATCTCTGCCACTTAAGAGGGAAAAAATCGCAATTGGTTCACTTGAACAATGTAATGTAAATCCACCCTTTGTTTCAAGGAATCACATTTTCCTTTTATATTTTGAGATAAGAGTCTGTTGTACTAAAACCCTCTCCAGAACTTTCTGATTAAACAGTTGACACTATTATTTCTAATACCTTACTAATATGAATACCATAATATAGCCTAAAGTTCACAGTAAAGAGTGGAAAAGTCTACCCTGCATCATTCCTTATTTTTTGTAGTTCCTTCAGCTCTGCATTTCTCTCCTGAAGTGTATTTTTAAATGCCTATTTTAATTCAGAGATTATTATATAACTTCTATAAATTATAATTGAGATGAAAAGAGCCTGGAAACCATATTCTATCAAGTGTTATAATCTTTAACTGAGCAGAAAATATCCTGCACAACCCACACATTATGCAATATGGTTCTGCTGGTAATTTGAAAACTTAACCATTTTTTACATTTACTTTGAAGGGGTGGTATAATGCCCTTTTCACAAAATGTAAAATATGTATTTGATGCCCCCAGGGTGTGTATGTGAAGTTTTAGCTCAAAATACCCCACAGATATTTTTATATAGCATGTTAAAGTTGTCACTTTTTGAGGGTGAGCAAAAACGCACCGTTTTGTGTCTGTTCCTTTAAATGCAAATGAGCTGCTGCTCGCGGCACAGAGGGTGGAGCTTCAACAGCTTGAGTGATTTTACCTCACACAGACATGCAATCAAAATTTCAAAAACTTTTAGCCTTTTATGTTCAAACTGGAGTCAGATGATGTAAACAGAGTCAATGATGAGAGACTCAAGAAGAAGTAACAACATGTAGAAGCAACAGGACATTTCTGAATGGTTAGTTGATGCATTTATGTAGCTGATGTGTAGTTATCTTCTAGTCATTGATTAGCATATTCTGTCTTGATAATCTATAAATCGTTTTCAGGGGGCGGTGTTTATGTAAATTCTAGGGTTGGTGATGTCACTAACCCAGGAGGAATGTCGTGTAGTCCCTACCAGCCATTTGTTGTAGTCCTTAAAAAGCAATTTCTTTAAAAGCAAATATCTCACTTTGCTTTGAACTTTGAGCATTGCAACTTTGCAGATGTTGTTTATGCTCAAAGAGCAACATTACACACTAACTAAAGTTAAAAAAATTTAAATCATAATCAACCACCCCTTTAATAAATCTCTCAATAATGCACAGCGCCCATAATGTTCCAGCTCACCTGCCCAGTCTCTATCAACCCTCCCCTCAGCTGTTTTCATGCTCTGTTGTTTCTTGGTAACACCAGATATGTAGCGGAGCTCCCTCCGGATCGCATGATGGAGGTGCGGGGAGGATGCGGACGCTGACTTTTTAATTACCGCTGGGTCGTCTTCAGGCACCCACCTGCCTCTGACGCGCTAGCATCAGACAATATGCAGGTTAATGTTGCCGTGCGCTGCGGATATCCACAAGATAATTTTTAATTACTCTTCCACCAGAAACAATCCTACCGGATTGACTCATGCATGATAAGTGAGAAGAGGATGACGGAAGACAGATGGAATTGAGCAGTAGAAAACTTGTGAGGCATTGATGCGTCTGAGGAATAAATGTGGCTATAAGTTGTTTGGTTGTCATCAGTAATGTATGGTGGTCAGGAATCGAATCTGTGGATTGCACACTGATCGCTTTTCCATTACGAAGATACAAATGTGTTCTCTGACCAAACCTCCTCTTGAACCAGTCCATCAGGAATTTCATCATTCTGAGCTTTCTCTATAACAAAAATGGCTTTTTGAGTGAACTGAGAAAGTTTAGCACTCAATATTTCTTACTGGCCATGAAACTGTATTTGACATTATTTTTATTTAAAATATTTATTTTTGTCCTTGTGACAGAATTTTTCATGCATATTAGCAAAATCCTTTAAGGCAAGTTCACTCGGCGGCCATCTTCGCAATGCCCCTGGGCAGCTCTTTCCTATGCAAGAAAATTAGACATGCAATAGACATGCAAATCCAGCCCCTATCTACTTGAAGGAGGAAAGACTCGCAGCATCATTTTCAACTTGGTATCGATGGTTCCATGAAGAACATTTAACACTCATTGAACCTTTCCATTCACTGCACACAAAAAAAACTTTTGGAAAATGTATTTTTAAGAGTGAAGTCGCAGCTTCAGACGTCACAGCCATGAATCGTTGGCTGAACATCTGATCCACAAGGCACATAAAATGGGAAACACATTTTGAAGTTGTCATCTGATTGAATTCTCCAGGTTTTCCGGGAGGAGCGTGTGTTGCGTTCTTTAACGGTCCACCTGGAAACAAAGCCGTCGTGATGCCAAACCCCCTCATGGAAGAAGAAAGCCGTCGTTTACAACAGTGACCATGTGCGCTTATAAGGGTCAACTAGACACTGGACTTTCAAAAGTATGTGAAGTTTGCTGCACCATTGTAGCAGTAAACTTGCACAGCGTTCTTGAATGAATAAACATGACGCGGAACTAAACAAACTGTGATTTGTTGCTTTATATGACAGTCAGACGTCCTCTTGGGTGCTCCTTGGCCAATGAAAGCTGCGATGTCCAGACCTTCTGCCGTCAGTCTGAAGTCTGGCTACGTGAAACTACTCCAAATCTAAAAAAAAAATCCTTGATGATATTTTGAAGAAATTCTTTGTGTTTTTTGGGGATTTTTTACAATGAAAGTCAATGGGATCCAGTGTTGTTTTGGACTTTCAAAATAACTTAATTTATGTTCCACAAAAAAAAGCAAGTCATGCAGGTTTAGAATGACATAAGGGAATATATTATGAAGAGTTTTCATTTATAGGTGAGCTGTCCCTTTAAGATAATGGCCAGCTGGTGTGTTGTATTCATCAAAAAGCCACTATTTACTCACATTCGTGTTGAACATTTGGCACCCTGGCTGTATCATATGTGCCCTTGGTCCGAGGTCATGTCTGTCTCAGGTAGCATTTTGATTACCTCTGTGAGAGCGGCAGACATGTGGTTTTGTTGTAAGACTGGAGCTCATTACTCCTGAGACCTCCTGTGACCTGACATTCCTCAGCTGAGTGCCGCCTGCCCTGTTTATACACCTGTGTTCTGTAAATGTCATACTGTTTCTGCCATTGGTCAGGCGTCGTTGCGTAAATGTCTAAAGGAGCGTGGCCTCCCCACCGGTCAGAGCCACTGTGTTAACCTGCCACTGCTGTTGTTTTTTTATTTTGGATGGTTTAACTCATTAAAAATAATGGAACAGTCAGAGCTGCCCCGCCATTCACCTGGTCTGGACTTTTTGTTTTAGGAGAGGAAATGCATTAATGTAATGTGAATAGGGTTCATGTTTACAGCCTTTTAAAGCAACTCGCCCCTTTACAAGAGGTTGAGCATCACTGCTCTACACACACACACACACACACACACACACACACACACACACACACACGTTGGGTTTCCATGTTTTATGGGGACATTCCATACACCGAAATGAAAATTCTGGGCCGAAATCGAAAATTCAGGATGCACTTGGCTGAAAACCGAAAATAAATAAATAATTAATAATCAATTAATTAATCAAACTTATTTAATAATTAACACTCAAATAGTTAAACTGATTTGAACAAACACTTAAATTGCACATCAAGCAGGTTTTATATCAACTTTTTAATAACAGAATTGTTTCTACTCTACTAATTGTTTGTTTGGTGAAATAGAAACATTTAAATGACAATAAAATGAAATAACTTGTTTTCATGACAGATTTGGCCATTCAAACACATTAAATAATGAAGACCACTAAAAGGTTAAGTAAAAATATAATGAATGTGTAAATACAGTGCATATATTTACCAAAAATACTATTCTCTAGAGTTATTTGAGTTTATGGACATTGAATAGCTTGTTTTGAGGTAAATGTAAGCTTTAGTGAGTGTATAGCCTACAGGCTGTTTTATTGATTTATCATTACCATTTAAAATCAAGAAAATAATATTGTCAATCCAGAGTTCTGGTATTTCCATACTTATGGGGACATTTACCAGGACCACACACACAGAAGATTTTTAATGTATAGCATCTTTGTTTCTAACCATTTAATGTCGTTATTTATTTATTTTTCCACTTGATTTGAATATAATTGTATGTTTCTCTGTTATATATGAACATTTTTAACTTTTTAATTTTATGGATTTTAAATGAGTTGATTGTACTCGAATTGAATTGAATTGAGAATGGGATGTAACACTTAATATTGGTTGCTGTCTTTACCACAGGTCTGGGGAAGATGATGGGGATGAAGGAGCCAAGAAGGATCGTAGCTGTGGTCCACAGTACCAGAGCACCACCGTCCGTGTCCTCACACACTTTGAGGCCGAGCCAGAGGAGTGGCAGGGCCAGTCAGACTTCCTCTTGGGGAGTGATTGGCAGGTGGACGTGACAGAGCTGGTGAGGGAATCATTAAGGGTGGGGGATGAACGCGTGGCCAAGCTGTCAGAGGAACAGGTCCTGATCGGTCTGAACACTGGCACCACCAAAGTTCAGGTGAGAGACAGGAAGAAAATATTTGACCCGGGACCACAAAACCAGTCACATGGGTGCTTTTTTCTGAATAAATACGCTTTCCATTGATATATGGTTCGTTAGGATAGGACAATATTTGGCCGAGATACAACTATTTGAAAATCTGGAATCTGAGGGTGCAAAAAACAAAACATTTAGAAAATCGCCTTTAAAGTTGTTCATTTATGTTCGGGATTGTGCTGCATTCACTCACAAAAATAAATGTTTTATATATTTATGATAGGAAATGTACAAAATATCTTCATGGATCATGATATTTACTTAATATCCTAATGATTTTTAGCATAAAAGAAAAATCTATCATTTTGACCCATACAATGTATTGTTGGCTACTTGTGACTGGTTTTGTGATCCAGGGTCACATATGTGTGATCTTATCTCTAAAAGAGTACCATCATGTACCATAAAACGAAAACCTACACTGTACAAAAAAAAAAAAAGATGTGTGTGAAAGTGGCTGTATGCATTACTACAATAATCCAATAATCTTTGGATTTTCAGCATTATTCAATTTTGATCCATGATTAATTTGTTATAGCGAATTATGTAATTTCCTCAACACACCATGACCAGAGCTGATCATGTTGGAGGAACAAAACTGACAGTTACAGCTGACTAAGCCGCAGTTCCTTTGTGTTTATACTGCATGAATAAAATCTCAGGACGTTCTTGTTTTCATTGGAAAAGCCAGGCTGTCATTTGTCAATCTCTCCATGCGGATGAGAGGTGAATCAGTCCAAGTTGTGATGTGACAGGTGTACGCTGTCAGACGAGAAATAGACAGCATCTCTCACTCTGTCACAGCTTGTGTGCTGTCTTATCTGCACATCTCACAGCTCCGATCACAAACTATAATCTCCTTTATTAAGACCGACTAATTAAGTGTTGGTATGTAAAAATCTCACATTTTTTTCTTATAGATGTCACATATACTTCCACACATAATACACCTGCTTGTTGAGCTGAAAGTGCCTTTAGAGTGCTATCTGACAGCAAAAGAAATACGGCAGAGCTATATGTCGAGAGCGCTTCTTCGATTTGATCCATTTGCTGAAAATTAAAATCAGATAAAAAGCCCAGTAATGGTGGGATGGAATACGTGGAGTCTGAAAAGTAGTGCTGCTTAATAGATCAGCATCCCTGAAATCAAAAACCCAGCACTTAGCCATGGCCAAATTACCAATTGTCTGCCTTGCTATTAGACCAAACTCACAAATACATTTCAAAAGGGGCCCACCTATGTGTGCAGTTCATTAAAACTAAATTGAATGACTAATTCATTGCAATTAGAAGAGGGCAAATACGTGTGGTTTCAAAAAAAAAAGAGCAAAGTAGACTATTTGGAAGAAAAGATTTGGTGAAGTAGCGTAGCAAGCACTAACTTAAAGTAGAGCACTGGGGCAGCGTCTTATGCAATATTTGGTAAGGCCCGAGGCTCCCCTTGATTATTCTTATTTTATGTCTAATTAATAAATCTCTTAATTCAAATGGAAAATTAGCAATGCGCTCGGAATAAGAGAGGAATATAAAAACAGAATAAGAATAATTTCTCTACCTAAGCATGGCTGCATTTTAGATTGGAAAACGGTTTGCAAATGATGGTGAGAAGCAAGTGCAAGTGACAGAGGAAGTCCCACTTACAGATCGGAAGTAAATGGCTTCTGACACTTCATTATAACATAATGAATGTGGAAATATGGAGGTGGCTGCTTTGCTATTAATTGATCCAGATTAGAAGTCTTCTCATCACTTTTCATATCGAAGTCATTTCCTTGCCTGTGCATCAGATATTGCCATATGGCAGAGGGCGGACAGCTGCCACTTAGATTTTTTAAATGTACACAGCCTACTCGTTTTGTCATGTCACTAAGTTTGTATGAGAAACTAGGAGAGAATTTTTGTTGTTGTTTTACAATGTTATCCGAAGCATTTCTGTCTGTGCTTTTGCCAGGTGATGTCTCCATTGTCAGACTCGGTTCTGGCTGAGAGGATGATCCGGGTTCTGGATGATAAAGTCAGTATAACAGAGCTGGGTGTGCAGCTGGTCTCTGGCCTTTCCCTGAACCTCCAGCTCAGCCCAGGAAGCAACAGGGCCATCGTTGCCACAGCTACCACACAGGAGACCATGCACAATGCTAATCAGGTAGTGTAATTAAACTATTTAATTACATTTAAATAATAATATAATTTGTTATTATTATAATTTATTGGATATTATCATTGTTTTTATTAGCGATTAATTATTATCAATAGATTGAACAATAAATGTATTGATTATTTCTTTATATTTTATTCATTCATTCATTCATTTAGCTAATCAATTGGTTTCTATTTCTAAATCCTGGGTAACTCCTTCCTCTTTGAAATAAATCGGAAATGTTCAGGTTTTTAGGTCACAATATTGCATACTTCCATGTCCATTTCTCAGAAATGTAGGGTTGTTTTATCCATGAGCAGGTGCAATCACTATAAATACTGTCATTATGGACAAAGTTGTTTGACACGGGCCGCATGTTGATGAGGAGCTGCGGTTTGTTAGTGGATCATGCTGTTCGAGGCTGCCCACTTATTCTGAGTCATCTCACGTTAAAAACCATTTCTGATTAAGCTAATTTCACTAATCCTCTGCGTCGGCAGGGGTTTCCTTACACATTGATAGACATACAAATTGGTTGAATCACCCGCTGATCAGCGCATCTGTTCACTTTGAAATGTGATTTTGGGGACTTTAAAGCATTTGAACCATCCTGCATTGGAGTTAAAAAATCATGCATACTTGATACAAGAAAATTGGCATTACCGAGAGCATTTGTTCATGTTGTTTTTCTTTCTCAGGAGTCCCTTGTCAGCGCGTGGCTTCAGTTCAGCGATGGCTCAATGACCCCTCTTGACCTCTATAACCCTGCACATTTCGTCCTAACAGCCACCTCGCTAGACGACAAGGTGGTATTGGTGAGAAAAAGCACCACCTGGAGGTGGCCTGTGGTGGTGGCTAAGGGTGAAGGGCAAGGCATGTTGGTCCGCCTGGAGATGTATGGACCCGAATCATGCCTAAAAACCAAGCGACGCACACTTCTGGCCGCAGGCAACGCGAACGTCCATGTGAAGTTCGGCCGTGCCGATGAAACAGGAAACAGTGCGAGCGACAGGAGATACAGGCCCAATGCCCCATACTACGGAGGGTCAATCTCAGACATGGAGGCTGGAATCATGAACCGAGGCGCTACCACCATCAAAACCTCCATTCCAGGAAAAGCAAGCGGTGACAGGCTCTCAGCTGGTGATATTCCGGTTGATTTCTCAGAATTCCCAGCTCAAGCAGATCTTCCACCTGGACACAACACGGAGGAGGACTTGCTGCAGACTCGCCGCGGGCTCACAGATCTGGAAATAGGCATGTACGCCCTGCTAGGTGTCTTCTGCCTGGCCATCTTGGTATTCCTAATCAATTGCGTCTCCTATGCCCTGAAGTATCGCAACAAGCAGCTCCCATTGGAGGGCCAGGAGACCATGACTCACGCCCACGACTGGGTTTGGTTGGGCCATGACGCAGAGCTTTTGGAAAGCCAAGCGGGTTTGTGTCTTGATCAAGAGGAGCTGGGCGGGACCATGGACTCTGGGTTGGGCCTGGAGGAAGGTAGCCAGCTCCTCAATGGCCTTTCCTCTCAGAAGAGCGTGCAAGGCCAGGTCCACAGGTCGGCCTCTGACTCAGTGTGCACTGGAAGAGATCACAAGAGCGAGTCTATAAACTCGCCCACTACCAAACGGAAACGAGTCAAGTTCACCACTTTCAGCCATAGCAAGCCCAGCAATGGCTGCCCATCCATAAGTCCACTTCTCATTGGTCAGAACGACATCAAATGGGTTTGCCCAGACATCGAGCTCGGGGACTCCAAAGAGCTCCGAAATTATATGGAAAGGTTAAACGAAAACGCTACTAAGAATATCGTATAGTTGGCTTGAAGTTATTTATGTATTTTTCAGACAAAAGCGTAGCTCACCCATATGCCTTCTGGATAAGGTGGTGGTCGGGTGGGGGGTTGGCCTGACTCTACTGCACTCAGACAAACTCATATCTCACCATGAAAAGGCAAGCCATTCATCTGGTCTTGTTTCCATGGCAACTGTCATGAGGGTTCATCATCAGGAAAGAAGGAAAACAGAGATGGTTGTGAAACCACTGAGAATGTGAGAACATTGGATTATGAGAAATGTTTCAATTGAGATGTCTATATTTTCTTTTTTTCGAAGAAGAGGATATTCCATTCTATTTTGAAATATATATATATATATATATTTGTTTTTTGTTTGTTTTTTGTTTTCTTGGTTTATCACACTAAAGCCTGGTTGGTGGTGGTGGTACCTTTCTGTGAGTGAATATCTATTAAAAAAAAACACACACAAAGAGCTGACATTTAAAATGAATGAAAAGCATTTCCATGAGTTGAACGTTGACTGGCTCTGACGATGAGTGAGAATACATTTTGTAGGGTTTTACATATTTTTATACATCTCTATCCCTGTCCGTGTTAGTGCGTCTACTGTATTTCTCAAAAGACTGACTCCCATTTGTAAAAGCATGTGAATTCAAAGTATGGACGAAAAAAATTCTATTTTGGAACTTTTTCCACCAACAGTTTGAATGAACACGTATATACAGAGGAAGACTTCTGGGAAAACAGGCAGATCAATGACCCTCCATGTCTCTTTGAGAGCTGTTGAGCAAATTGTATTGTTGTAGGTAGTGTTATCAATATTGTATAATATGTTGTTTACAGTATTAGAATGATAGATGGTATGCACTCCAATTGCTTATATATGTGTGCTATAGCTATAGCATTTTTTTTGTTTGTTTTTGTTTGTTTGTTTGTTTGTTTGTTTGTTTGCTTTTCATTCCATTCTACTTAGTTTTATCCCCTTACAGTGATTGCCGTATAGAAAAAGAAATATCTAACCTACCCAAATGAATGATCCACTGATTAGCCTAATAATTAGCATAAAGTTAACTGGATCTGATGAGTTTGTGGGTGCAATCCTGACGTAATGTGATCGATGCAGCGGAGAGACATGCATACTTTGGAAGAAAACCACAGAATATGCGAATAAATTGATTAGTCAAACACTCAATCTATATCTGTGAACCATTTCTAACCATCATGAAGGACGTAATCAATACTCAATTACCCTTAACACAATTGATTTCATAAACCATTCTCTACGATCGTGTGTACCGACTAATTCCTCATCCAGGTGTGTTGGCATGACACCCGATGATCTAAAAAAAAATCTGTCCAGCTGGATCATGCAAATGTCTCATTTAAGACTGTGTTAATTAGAATAAAGTCTAATTAATACTACACATTTTTTTTTTATTAATTCTCTCTGCTGTTCCCTGCTTGCCTTTTATTTTATGAAATCATACGTTCATACTTCCAGTGTTCAAGATGGTCTAGTGTTGACTTGGAATACACAGGACGCCAGTCAGTGATCCTATCAAGTCAGTTCTCCGAAAAATGTCTCCCTTGTATGTGATCAGTGATCAGTCTCTGTTTGTTATTTAGCATTTGAGTTACTTTTTAGATGCAAAGCGTCTGAGTTTTTTTTATTTTTTTTTATTGTAGTCTGTTTTATGAGCTGTAAAGCACTGCCTATGACCATAAATGACATGAAACCCATTTTTTGATTTATGCATTACACCACTATTTTCTATTTGCATATTAAATAAAACATCACATCCTGCTTTTCCACTTTCTACCAGTTGATGGCACTGATTTCTAACCCCAGCTGCCTCAAAGGGGTCATGCAGGTTTTGATGGTCATTCTCCTTGACAGGCGCATGACCCAAGTCTCCAAATAAAGGTTACGTGTTTAAAACTGCTGAACTATACTGTAAGTGTGCAAATACAATGTTTCGACTCAACCTTTCTGCATATAATAAATGTTCTCAGAGCCGACTATCATTTTTAGCCCATTGCACCGCAAGTAAACCACAGGCTTTTGAACGAGAAGTGTTGATGCAGCGTCTGAGTACCATGTATTAATTCAAAGGTTATTGCAGACACAATAGCTCTGGATGTGAGATGTACTCCATTTCTTCAGTCCTGCACATTAAAGCCTCATTAGTGTTAAACTATACAGGCAGGATCCCAATGCTGGATGGTGCTGCTCCCTCCCCTCTGAGACAGGCCAGACTAATTAATGATCAGTGCGGCGAGGCTTTACTCCATGTTAATGTGACATTGCCATGCAACCCTTCAAGCTAAATGATTGTACTCATTTAACTGACAGTGATATGACAATTAACACCTTCTTCATAACACGGGACAAAGAAGCGTGGCTCCACCCCATCCATCTCTACGAATGTTTGACCTGCCACTCGAGTACATTTTTGACACGTGTATTTTCAGAGAAGGTTTCACATCAGCGTATTGATATTCCCCGACAAGTCCTGTTCATTTATCTTTCGTTATTATAACTAGAACGTAAACAAATTAATTGACGACAATGTCAACACGGCAAAGAGCCGTGGATTATTTTCCTTTTTTCAAAGGCGTGACATTCAGCGCACAACTTTATCCAAGGTGGCGACTGAAACAATACAAGCTCATTAGTGGAAATCATACATGCGTACGTGTACGCGCTTAATATCGTTCCCGGCGGGACAAGCCTTTTTGAGATCCAAATTGAGAGGCTGCACACTTAACCCCCAGAGGGATGCTTCTGGAATTGGGTCTGTTTTCTCCTTTTATCTTAGCTGATATTTTGGTATTTGGGTCTCTGTTCTCTGCGCCTCGGAGGAATTACACAAGAACACTCTAAATTAAATCATGACATTAGCTGGTGTCTGTCAGGAGTGTGTATTAATACGGCTAATGTCATAAGCCGGTTATTATCTGCTTGAAATGTTTCTTTCTTTCCTTTCTTGAGCTCTCCAGATTTTATGAAACAAAGTGTAAGAAACTAACAAGACCTCTCAACCTCCTGTTAGCCGAGTTTTCACAAACAACATCTTGCTGTAGTCTTGCCTTCTGCTAGTTAACAAGGTTGGCGTTGCTGTAAATGTCAACAGAGTTGTCAGATAATACCAGCACTCGCAACAGATGAAGACGGTCAAACCTTCCGTGCAAACAAATATAGCCTACGTGCTTTATAAAAATGAACACAGTAACGCAAAACACCCGATATAATAGGCCGACTCATGTCTATAACTTTACAATAAACCTTTCGAGGCTATCTCGTAAATGTCTGTCAGTGCTGATTTATGATCTATCAGACATGATGTTGGGACTGTGGACGTTGTCGTACTACTGCCCATTTTCGCACAGATAAGAGTCCATGACTTGAACATCGGCTTTTGCACAGCAGCGCATGCTCCATATGTTCTGCATGTTTTGCCGTGTCTAATGTGTATTAACAACAACTGGCCTGCTTTTATCTGCTGTTCAAAGAGGAGCTTCTCACTTTTCAACTTGTAACAGCATGACAGACCATAGTAAAGGAGTTGATGGAGCAAAGCATGCAGGAGACGAGAGAGAACACTAGTGTTGCTCCATTCCACTAGCTGAACCAATACTACAAGCCATCTCTGTCAGCAATATATTAGCAAGATGATAGAACATTGTCTTTTATATAGGTTTTTTGTTGTTGTTGTTGTTTTGGTTAGGTTGCGCAGTGCAATTCTTTCATATGGATGTCTCTTGTTTAGGCAAAGACAATTGAAAATGAGTGAATGAAGAGGATTATGTGATAATCTGAGCTGTACAGTACAATTTCAGTCATTTAGTTGCATTATCTGCCAAGATGCCAACATGCAGTGGCCCAGGGAAGTATCTAAGTCATAGTTAAAGATTGTATTGCATAAGAGAAGTCCAAATACCTCCTCTTCATTTTGAACTGTAAATATACTGTTTTACAGTTTAATACCAACCAACCAATGACTTCTTATGAAATGTTTTGCTTGCTATCTTTAAAATCAGTGTTCATTTGTTTTCATTTTTTGTTTTAGCTAGTTCTTGTCCTCGTATTTGATTAGCCGAACACCATCCCAGGTTACATCTTTAAACCAGTAGGTGGCGACAGTTGACTGTTTGAATCACCTGTTCAAATTAATTTAGGAATGAAATAAGTCTTTAAGAATGAAGAACCAAATATGTCTTCATGGTTAAATCATTGAGTCGATTGATTCATTCAATAACCCCTGATTCATTCAGTAAAGAAAAGAAAAGTGTCTGTTTTGAGTGAGCCATTTGAATGATTCACTCATTCAGCAACACTGATTCGTTCAGGAACAAAACACCGCTACTGTGTTGCTCTGAGACATGTGGTTTGTTGATTCTGCTCTAAGTTTGAAACAGTGTTGCTGGGGCAAAAATACACAAAGTAAACCGAAGTAATATGTCTAAATATCATGTTTATTGAACTGTATAAAACCAATATCATACTCCCATCATGCTGTTGGCCCAAAGAAAACACAATAGACATACACAGCTGCCATACATTGATAATTGGCAAATGCTGACATAACTAATAAAAAGTTTATATGCGCAGAAGATCAGGTAGGCAGTGAATACGAGGAAAGCCCCCTGCCAGGTTAGTATGGACACTCGCTGACTATTAAATCAACGATTTCTCTATTCAATGCCTAGAAACCATACATATTTATATTGAGTGTGGGAGGATTGTTTGTATGCACTGTGCAACTGCAATCGAATTATCAGACCATGAAACAAGTCTCCAGTACACACTGTCTGCAGAGCAATTATTTTAAAGGAACATAAATTGTTAGCGCACCTACATGTACACGCATAGGCCTGTGGCAGAAGAAGGTGGCTCGGTATTTAATGGACCACACTAACAAATCCGATTATCTGTGTCACTGTTACTCTGCTCCATAACCGTACCTCAGGGAGGGCCAATAAATCACATCACCTTCTACTGGCAACACAAAGGACCTCACTTTGAGGAGCTGTAAAAACTGAAGCCATTAGCACTTGACTCAAAACACACTCTTATTTCTTTCTGTCTGACTCTTGTGTCAGCGCTGCCGTCTAAATGAAAGCGGCTTTTCGGGAAATGGAGTTTGTAGGTAAGGGTTGAGAGGTTGCCATCAGGAACACATGGGAAAAAGCTGGCAGGTCCATTACTCTGCCAAAGCCAACCTGTCCCGCTGTTAGACCCACCGCTCATGATAGGCGCTCTCAAATAAAAACATTTATTTGTTTCCATGTCAGTGCTCCTCAAAGTGCCGCCGCTTGTCAGCTTGGGAGCAGATACTGAGGTAAATAGCAAGGGTCACTTCCCTGCTGTCTCTTCCCGTGGCTTTGTACAAGTGTAGATGACAAGCAAGCGACTGTAGCCTGGTATAAAGATTGGACATATGTTCATCAAAGTGTGTATAAATGTAGGGGAGTTTCACTTTTCACTGCACTGAATTGTTCTCACAGTGGGCTTATTTTTCAGAGCTAATTTATGTATAGACAGATACCTTGAAGTCTCAGCTACCCAAAAAATGTCCCCTGTAATTGCCCAGGAAAAAAGAGCACATCTTGACCGTCTGTGACAACATGCCCCACATAGTTTCCCATGTAGATCTGAATTACTAATCGAGGCCTTGAGAACTACAGTCTCCTTGTTTTCACATGAGCGTGACTCGTGATTCAAAGTCTGCAGATGAAGGATTTTTTTCATATGCACTCAATCAAAACTGTATAATTCTGCACAGCATGTCTCGCCTTAAAATATGCTGCGTAACACTGTTTTATGAATACAGATAATGAGAGAGAGACCATGACTCAGATATGCACTGGCAGCTCTGAATTAATCAGTCTCCAAGATACCTCACCTCAGTCAAAAGATTTTTTTTTCTCCACAACTCTTCAGTCTCACTCTATAAATCTAAGTCTTTTTTCTTTTTTTCTTTCCTTTTTTGTTGTAAAGCCAAGTCTAAAACTGAGGTATCAGGAGAATCTTAATTCGGCATTAATGCTCCCAAAACCACCAAACCTATAGGTTCTCTTGAGGGAAAATCAAACCTTGCATGCAAACCATCCCTACAGTTCTCCAAAATCATTTTATATTACATCAAAAATAGTGCTTTAGTATGTAATATTGTTCGATTATGTACATTGAAATGACACACTATGACTGCACTAATGTAAAATGATGTAAAACTACTGGCCTAATCAAATAAGCCACCTAGAAACCACACAGAACACCTTAGCAACTACATAGCAACACCCTGACAGCCACCCAAAGCACTTAACCATTTTGATGGCTAGCTTTACGTGGGCAACCAGCACTCAAAAGTCGAGTTTGTCATCCTTGCTTGTGCATTAGTTCTTGAAAAAGTCTGAGTTCAAGTTTTTTTGGTCCCAGAGAAAGAGAGATGTTGAAAAACATCACAAGTCTTCACATTAGCCAAGGTTTTGTTGTCACTCGTGTCAAGCTGTGCATGAGATAATTGCTGTTATTCAGAAAAAAACACTTCTAAAGGCGCTTTAAGTCAAGAGAAATCACATGTAAAATGGCTTGTGCTCACATAAAAATGTTCAGTAGGCTCTCTCACACATAGTTTGCTCATTTCTTCCTGTAATGGCTTTGGATGTGTGCGTGTATATGTGCGTGCATGCGTGTGTGTGTGTGTGTGTGTGTGTGTGTGTGTGTGTGTGTGTGTGTGTGTGTGTGTGTGTGTGTGTGTGTGTGTGTGTGTGTGTGTGTGTGTGTGTGTGTGTGTGTGTGTGTGTGTGTGTGTGTGTCTTGTTTTGACATTCTGTTTCCCACATTCTGAGTCCAAATATCGCTCCCTTTTTCTCTATGGGGTGTTGGCTTATTTAGACACATAATGCACTCTGATTTATAGTGTGCATCCCCACATCCTCCTGCAGGTCTAACACCAGGAGAAAGCATTCCCAATTATTGCCGTTCATTTTGTAGCTAAGCTACCAGTTAGCTTGCCAGCTTATGGAAAAAACAAACAACAATTGTTTAATGACAATTTATAGTTTTTGGCTTATATAAATAGATATATGACAATTTAAAAGACATTAATCTTAATAATCATTCATCTAATTTAAATATTTTATAAAGAAGCTTTAGACTGCATTTATTTGATCAAAAACATAGTATTGTTGTTATTATTATATTAAAAACATAAACATTCTATAATATTATTGTGAAATATTGTAAAATATCGTTTTTCTGTATTAATATATATATATTTTTAAATCTATTCCTGTGATGGCAAAGCAGAATTTTCAACATCATTACTCCAGTCTTCAGTGTCACATGACATGATCCTTCAGAAATCATAGTATTCTAATATAATGACTTAGTGCTCAGAAATCATTTCTACTTATTAGGCTATATCATTAATGTTTTTGTGGAAACAGTGATGCATTTTTTTAGGATTATTTCATGAATAGAAAGTTCAAAAGAACAGCATTTATAATGAAATAGAAATATTTTGTAACTGAAATTTCTTTACTGTCACTTTTGATCTATTTAATGCATCCTTACTTTTAAAAAATGAATATTTTGATTAATGATAATTATGGATATTACATTAAAATTGTGGTATTTGACCCTTAATCATATGCTGTATACTGTAGCCATGCTTGTCTAACAGCACACACACACACACACACACACACTCCTGCCTTAGTCAGATCTCTTTTTGTATGCTGTTTATGAGTTTGAATGCGCATTGTCCCCTTTTCATACTCTTGTGTTGTTATAAGCTACATTTAGATCGTGCCTATCCTTCACTTAATTTCCATGCACATATTCAGCACAGCAGTGTGAAACAATGTTCTTATGTCGGTCTGTCACTCACACACACACACACACACACAAACTTTTCTGCTAAAACCAGCAATGTTAACTCCTACAACAAACTCTCTGACATTCATCACCCTCACACATTTCTCCATCTCCCTCTTACAAACACATACACACAGTGTGGAGCAATATGACATCCATAAAGAGATCAAGATGAAACGTCCATGCAGCCCTGGAGACGAAAGAGGCCACAGTGACAGCTGTGTGCGCCTTATTCCTCCTCATCCTCTCTTCCCACCATTAACTCTGAGCTACAGCAGCCTTGCTACAAGTCCCTCTATCATTTCAGCAGGTCTCTCGGTGTATTCTTGCGCATTCTGCCCCTAATCCTCTACAGTGAGAATCCAGCGTCCGCACGAGAGCGAGGAAGTCCCGGCTTAACCCCCGTCAAAGTTTTATCTTTTTAAATCTCGCAAAGGATTTGTGCGTCAATCCCTATATCCTGAGATTTTTCTACTCTCGCCTTTTATATATATACACTGTGTATTATGCGGTGCGCAGGAGGAAAAGTGTAAAACAACAAAAGAGTGTGTGGACTTGTTGTCCATCTGCAGCTGAGTTGTTATTTTTGTATCATTTACATATACTATATAATATAGTTTCCATTCATATTTTAAATCAGCTATTTTTTTCAGTTTTCATATTCATTTTAGGTTTTTTTAGTCATTTTGTCACGTGTGGGAGACGAGAGACGTGGATTCAGTTGCAGAGTGATTTATTGGGAAGACAGACAGGTAAGGTACAAACTCCAAATCTCGGCACAAACGGGAAGGTACACACGAAACACGTAACATGTACAACGAACCAGCACAGGACAGCAAACACATAGACTAAATAGGGAGGCAAAGAAGGAGGGTAACGAGGAGGACAGGTGGGACAAATAAACCAATAATCAGATAACAAGGAACAGACAATGACAAGAGCACATGGCCCCAAAATAACAAACACCCATGTGCATCACAAGACAGGACAGACATGTGACACATTTTGTTTTGTGCTTTTGTCATTTTTAGTAGTTTTTAAATATTGACTCAAACTAATAAAATGACTCAAACTATAAAGCAAAAATAAAGCTATATAGCTTTATTTTTGCTTTATAGTTTGAGTAATTTTAGTATTTCAACTTAAAATTGGCATGAAAAAACATGTCTTTGACATTGTCATGTCTTTTCTTCCCAGTTGTGAAACGGCTTCTCGAATGAGACAAAAAAAAAATGTGTTCCCCCCTACACTGATGAACACATCATGAGAGAAGAAATGTCATTTGCAAAAGGGAGGCACAATCAATAATTTTATAATAAAATTATTTATAATAAACACTACCATATAATTGGCCATTTTGATTCCATGGTGACTTTAAACTTAGTTATTTTAGGTCGTTTTTTAATATTTGTAATTAAAAACATTTTTAAAGTGTTTTATATTTTATTTTGTTACAGCTTTATTTCAATTATCAAAAAGTATTTGTAATAGTTTTAGTTTTAGTTAACAATCGCAACACTAGTTTGGCGTGATCAGCCTTTTAAGAGTGGAGGAGAGCAGGGTATGAGAGGAGAGCAGGGCACAGCTGTTGACATCGCGAGCATGCGCAGATGTTCACGCGGTTTAATCACAGGGGAGTGGGCCATCATCATCATCATCATCATCGGTTGCAGCACAGGACCGTCCAGGCGGTGCTTGGGGTGGGGGGCTAGGGTCACCAGCAGTGCAGGGACAGAAATCAGTAAACAGCATGCAATTACCAATCGACTCAGACAAGGTAAAAAAAAAAAAAAAAAAAAAAGGCAGATGGTCCCTTAACTGAGACCAAGCTCTGTTGCGTGAGTGGATTTTTAACTAAAGCTGGATGAGTGAAATTAGTTATTTGTATTTTTGCACTGCTTTGCATCGTTTTCGAATTGCAGGTCCTTGACCGTCTGCATAAAGCCTCTGTTGCCTAGAAAACCGAGTAGGACTCAATTAGATACGCAATTTGCAGGCTTCAAGCATAATAGGATACGCGAGGGGCTGAAAGTACTGGATGAGGAGAAAATGATCAAAAACGATGAGCTCGCCGGGTGATTTTTAAAATGATTATCCTCTCATAAATCAGCTGAAGACAGTTCATCTTGTCAGCTCAAATTAACAAATAAACCATTTGACCCTTCTCTTTATTGCAATGAGAGACGAGCAGACACTCATGATCAATATAGTGCCGAACAAGTCACTCATTTGTTTCTGAGGCAGTTTCAGGACATCGGGCGGCTCCGTCATTCACAGCCCAGTCACGTCTCCGCTCCGTGTCCCAAGTAAATGCTGCACTGAAATGTGTGGGATGAGGGAGGAGGGGAGATGGGTATTTTTGGAGGATGTTTGTGTGTGCGGTGGAGCAGAGAGCTGATGGGTACTGCGCTCCAGACCTTATCGGGCAGGGGGTGACCCGGCCTCAGCCCGTGTCCTGCCGTGGCATTCGAAACAGACTACCACTGGTCTTTTAAAACAATGTGATGGCTTCACTGCAGGTTGGCTCTGTTTCCATACAAAGAATATTAATGTATTTGGTGCCCCAGCAAGGCATTGTTGCGCGTCGAGGGTTACAAAAGGTCAACTCCGCGGAGGACTAAACGCTCTCTCTACTCTTGGTGGCATCAAATGCTGGCTTGCATTCAGAAATTTGCCAAAAGAGCTCGGAGCACATAACAAACACGACACGACTCGAGTACGAGTTCTTTGGTATTCATATCCTATGAGATGCAAATGCTGATATCAGAAGCATTACGCCTCTAATGCTACATTCCTCCGAGGGATTATTTTTAAAACTTTGTCTTTAGCCTTTTGTGCTCGAACAGTATCACTGCGGAAGAAAACTAATTTAGTAAATGTCACACATTTTCAGTGGCATTTTCCATAATAGCCTCACAGAAATAAACAAAGACGTTAGGCCGGGCACATAATGAGGTATACAGGTATTCAAGCCGTGTATGAGAGCCTAACGCTGCCGTCGGGCGCTGCTTTACTGGGCCGGTTGCAGCGGCGCTCCCCTGGCTGTGGATTAGAGGAGCAGACGGGAGCTCTCTGGCCCGCACAACTCATTAGGTCAGAGCTAATCCGGCTTTTGAGGACGGAGACCCTCAGAGTCTGAATGACCCTTTGGAAAGCTGGATGCTGCTGTTCCAGGAACTGCATACATGGAGGAGAGACAAAAAATTCCCTGAACCGAGCTTGGTCGTATCCAACTGCACAGAATGCCTCTCAATTAGTGGTCACTGATATGGTTGATGACTGAGAAATGTACAGTGCTGAGTATATACACAGTTGGGTCCAAATACCTGCAATGATTGTATTTAGCATTTTCATTATTTAAAAAAAAAAATCAGAAGTTTAATTGTATTTTTAATGTAATTATTTTCATTGTTTTACTTGCCTTTTAAATATAATTAGCTGGATTAAAGGTGTATTCGGCGTGCTCGAAATTTGGCCCGAACCCAGAGTCCCCATGCCAGGCTGGGAGAGGAATAGTTAGGAGTAAGTAGATGGTGAAGGGATGCTGGAAAACTGTTGTGGGACGGAGCAGAGGTGTGTTTATAGGCCCAACTCCTATCACTCTAATTGAGTTTATTATCTGAACGTGCTCCTCCTGAACTTTGCTGATAAAACATCATTTAATGACAGCAGCATTCGAGCTAGTACATGAACAAGTGTATGTAAAACCATATTTTGATCATTTGATTAGTGATCTAGAAATACTGTAGAATCCTAAATAGTTCTGTTTTATTTTACATAATTTTTCTTTTCTTTTTTTAAATTCCTATGGAAGCCCATTTCTCCCCAAAGGTAATTGACTTTTTATTTCTCATAAATGGGATTTAATATCTCACATTAGGATTTTAATTGCTCATTTGTTATTTTATCGTACAATTACTTTTTTTTGTCTGTTAGGTGGAAGTGGATTTGCATAGTTTATTGTCTGGTTAAAATGAAAAGAAAAACCCTAAATGTTCAATATGTTGTTAGATATTTGGGCCCCACTGTATATGGGAGTGAAATATAAAAATAATTGCAGAAATTTTCATTTTACACAATATTTACTAAAATTCGAGACTTTCGAACAGAAGATCATAATAATCAGTATAACTCAATGCTGTACATCAATCTCAGAGAAGAGAAGCATACCATATGACAGTACTTTTACTAATTTATTCAATTTAGGCCAAAAGTATGTGAAAATATTCCGTAAGATGTTTTTTTTTTTTTTCGTCTTGAAGCTAGTTCAATTTGCAACCCTAACTTCCTCTTATGCAAAACGACTTTTCAGACACAACTCAATTCTCTCGCGCACTCGGTGAGGTTCTCAAAAGTATTTACCTGTGAAATGCAACTGATTTGTAAGCATATACCTTTGAGGTTTGACAGCCTATGTGTGCGTGTGTGTGCCTGTTTGTTTGTTTTTTTTGCCTTTATGCTCCCTGTCAGCCACTCTCATGTTTGACAGTGGAGAAAATAACCTAATTACCATGCATGCAGATCATTTAAGCTGCTGCTCCCCATGGGACGCCTGCATGCATGAGCTGGTGGAGGTTCCTACTACAAAGGTGTGTGGTAATGAAGCCAGGGCCGATGCATGCAGAGAGAGGAGGCTGTGGCACTTATGCTAATCATCAGCAAGCCTTGCCTGCAGGTAAGACCTTCAGGCCTTTGGAGACACTGGTCTAAGACACCCAATAGTGAAGGTCTCAGGGTGACATACTGTATATACAGAGCAGTTCCTGTCTGCACTTGCTTCAGGATAGGCTAGCTTACGCAACCATAAAGTTTGACTGTGGCAAATATGCTGTAACATTTAATGGAGCAAATGCCATATAGCTCATGAGTGAACCGAAGGTGTTATGTGTCATTGCCTGGCAGTGTGTAAGTAATACCCGTGGCGTTTAGATTTACATTTATTCATTTAGCAGACTTTTTTTTTCAAAGCAACTTACAAATGAATGGTATAAAATGTACGCGTAATGAATTTATTAAAGATTACATCATAATAACTTTGTGACAATAAACATTATGAATGCCTAAGTATAAATGCAGTTCAGCAATACCATCAGGGGAAAATATAAGCAACTGACCTTTATATGCTGCTGTACTAATGTCATCTAAAGCAGCAACGGGATTGGCTGGCTGTATATAAAACCTCTGGATATTTGCCACCATTAAACCAATACTATGCATATATAAAGGTAAAAAAATATATATGCTTATGCTCACCAAGACTGCATTTATTTCATAAAAAATACAGTAAAAACAGTAATATTGTGATTCTATTTAAAAATGCAAATTAATCCTGTTTATGACAAAGCTGAATGCTTAGCAGCCATTAGTTCAATTTTCAGTGTCACATGTTCCTTCAAAAATCACACATACTCACACACACACACACACACACACACACACGCACGCACACACACTCACACACACACACACACAGACACACACTGTATACAGCTTTACGTATTTTCCACAATCCAGGACATTCAGGAAAATCCTATTATACACCCTCTACACCAACCAGGCGCATGGGTATGTACGTCTCAGGAGCCCTTGTGCAAATATAAAGTATGGCTATACTATGTAAATATGTTTGTCCTATCACCAGATTCCAATGCTTTAAACCTGATCGAGACACTGTGTGTCCATTTTTACTTGACACTTGGGTTAAATAACACCAAAACGTGTCGTAATGATAATCTTTTAGTCATGTTGTTTATTCAAAAATTGCTTAATACTGGCATTAAACAATATACATATACTGTATATTTTGGTCACAATTTATGGTTTATGGTCCTTGACTACTATGTTCTTACTTTAAAAAAAAAAATGTACAAAGTACTTATGTTGATGTTGTATTGTAAAACACTTGTGCTGCTGTTAATGTGGGATACGGGTAAGATTAGGACAGGTTTGGGGATATTGGTAGATTTAAGGGTAATTAAGGGAAGGTTCAACAGTTTTTATTTATGTAAATTAATTAATTATATTTTAAAAATATCTGCATATAATTACATATGTAAGTATGTAAAGGTACATGTAAAACATGTATGTACACAATAAGTGCATTGTATCATATTGTTCATTTAAATGTAGTTAAAGACACCTATAAAGTAGGAACTTTTTTTTTTCAAAAACAATGTCTTCTAAATATGGCCACCATGAAACTCAAACTCAGCATCACTGATATTTGAAACATTCCAACTGCTTCATCCACTTTGCTGCTGCATTCATCTAAATGCCTTTTGACAACAGCAGAAGACTGATTGTTGCAGCCACGCAATTTTGCCTGTTGCATTTGAGTATATAATTTTGTATTCATGGTAATTTGTTAGTGTGAAAGGGAAAGAGGATGAATTTCAAATGAGTTAATGGTCTGAACTACTTCAGAACAAATTATGATTGTACGTCCATAAAGAGAGAGGGAGGGAGGCACAGAGACACACAAGATGGCAAAAGGGACCTAAAAAGAAGGAGAGAAATGGAAAAAGACAGCGTGAGACCCATTTTCATAGGCATTAAAGCATTTGAAATATAGAAATCAGCCTGTTTGTTCAAAGAATCCAGAGATGTATAGGGCCAAATAGGTGAAAAACACATCCTGTCATTTACTAAAAAAAAAAGATTCCATTAACCGGGTTCCACTCTAAAAAATGCTGGGTTGATTCAACCCAATGTTGGGTCAAATATGGACAAACCCAGCCGTTGGGTTACATTTTTTAATTACATTTTTAACCCAACGTTTGGGTTTGTCCATATTTGACCCAAAATTGGGTTGAAACAGCCCAGCATTTATAGGAACGCTGTGACATTTAATTGACCATCATGTGACATATTCAGAATTGAGTCATTTCATCTTCCATAGTTACTGTGTCGTATTCAGTGCATTTAAATGGTTTATGGAAATGTAGGAATCTTAAATGGATCTCATGCATGACTCCAGATAAAGATGCAAAGGCCTCCTCCATTAGGCGTGATGCATTCCTTCACCTTGAAACATTGAAATTATCCTCATTACATTATGTCATTCAAACTTCTTCAAAAGGCCCAGAACTGTCTGTAAGACAAACAGACGTTGCCCACGGCATCGTAATGCTTTCATTATCCACACACCGCCACTGGTTCCTCAAGTGCAAAACCATCCCCATCCTCCACTGCTGTCGCAGAAACTTCCTGCGACAGTTAGACACCTGTCTGTGTGTCCCCAGTGGGTGTCATAACTTCAGATGCCTCAGTCGGCAGACCCCCTGCCGCGGCCAACCCAGCACACGGCCTCCTTGATCAGCCAACACAATCCTGTATGACTCCTGACGTCTCCTGGCTCTGCCGCACTGCAGCCTGTAATGAGACTCCAGCCCTGGTGCATCATTGATTCTCATCGCCTTTCCACCATCGCCCATACATTCCACATCCATCTCGTCACCCTGCTGCCCAGCTTATTTTATACCAAACACTTCAGACTGATTGCCATCAAGATGTCTCATTTTCACATTTCACATATGCCTGCCAAAGGCCACCAAACTTCTTCACTTGGAGTGCTACCAAGAGAATAGCTAGGAATGTAACGGATGATTTTCAAGGCACTGTGCAAAATGGATGTGCGGCAAACATATGGCATGCACACTTGATGTATAGTTTCCCAAAAAAAGGGACACCGATCTTACAGCTGCATGCTAATGAAGTGGTTAGGTTGTATATTTGATGCATTGCTCAAATAGGCAAAACCGGCAGTTTTAAAACGGATCAAGCTTTTTAGCTTGATTCTTGAGTGCATTTTTTTGAACACCCTCCCAATCAGCACTGGAAATAGCAATAATTATTTCAACAAGGGAGAGAAGTGCATCAAGGTCAAGCGAATGTGTTTTGAGAGGAGTGTGTGAGAGTCCCATAGTAGATGGTAATGTACCAACGATATTTAATCTTGTCATCGAAATTACTCACAAAAACATTTATATACTAATGTTTTTATTTTATTTATGAGAATGTGTATTATGCCAATAATTAGGCTAACTGAATTTAATTCCAAAATTCTGCAGACGAAAATGTGATGCACTCCCTCCATTTTGAGTCAGAAGTCTGAGCCATTTGTGGAGAAACACGTTGATGAGCAAAACAAAATCCTAATTATGAATGTATTGTTATTTCTTTTTTTAATAAAAACGGTCTATAAAGAAGTAAATTTTCTTAATGTAGAGTGATGCTGTAGCCGCCCGTTTAAAAAGCAGCACAGAACAAGCATGAACCGATCACCTCTTCCTCTTTACTATACCATTTATAGTACAATGTTACAGCACGGAAAAAACATAAATGAACATCAAAATACATGTTGAAAAAGATTACAACTTACCAAAATGTGTCATCTCTCATTTGATCAGTTTCGCCATCAGTAATACAACTTTTTGAACAATGTCACCTGATGAAATGGCTATTGTCAGGATTCCACCTTCACATCACTCTCCATTACCTCCCAGATCATCACTGACTCCTCCCACTCCTTCAATCACCCGTTCACACTCCCCTGATTACTGATTCCCATCACCTGTGACTCATCACCAGTTCCCTTTATAACCCAGCATTCACCTCACCTCCGTTGTCTGATCTCGTCATTACTTGACCACAGACCCACCGTGAACACTCTCCTATGCTAACCCGCTACTTACCCGAGCTTACCTGCATTCCTCCTCGGATCCCATCGTCTCGTCTCAGTCCAGTCATCAAGGCTCCTTCTCTTCAACTCCCTCTCCTGGATCCACACCTGAATACACATCACGGAATCAATCATTCAGCTAAGACTCTCCATATTTGCCATAGACTGTCTCACTTACCATTCCACTGTGTGTCCGCAACTGCATTGTTCAATAAAAGTGTGTTTACAACTTACGTCATCTCTCTCCGTGTTTCAAACCCTGACAGAAGATCAGACCAACAACATGCAATCGGATACACGAGACGCTGTTCCTCACCCAGTGCCCACCGCATCAGCGTCTGCTTCAACCAGTCCATCCCCGGATCCACTTCCGCATTCACCCGCTGCTTCGTTCACTGCCTCTTCCAGTCCCATGGCCAAACCAGCGCCTTACTCCGGCGAGGCGGAGGATTGCAGTGGGTTCCTCCTCCAGGTATCTTTATATTTCACTATGAATGAACAACAATTCCATAATGACGCCGCCCGCGTGGCTTTCATCATCTCGTTACTCACCGGTTCCGCCCTCCAGTGGGCTCAATCTCTTTGGAATTCCAATTCTCCGACCATTCGTGTATGCAAGGATTTTATTCAACACTTTAGGGATGTGTTTGGACAGTCCGTGGCTTCCCTCTCTATCCACGATCAGCTGTTCCATCTAAAACAAGGCCGTTCTTCGGTGACTGAATATTCCCTTCGATTCAGAACCCTCGCTGCTGCTAGTGGATGGAACGAACCCGCTTTAATTACTGCATATCGTCAAGGATTAACTCCGAAGATCCGTCAGCTGGTCGTGGTTTACGATGACGTCATGGGCATAGAAGCGCTCATTCAGAAAACTATCAGAGTCTCTCAACTACTAACTGCTTGTGACGTCAATATACCCACTGCACTTCCTCCGCCCCCGGCGTCCCAACCTGCTCATCTTACTCCTCCAGCACCTATTCCTATGGAAATTGATTCTTCTCGACTAACCCGTTCTGAACGACAACGAAGAATGCAAGCCCATCTCTGTCTATATTGTGCTTCTGACAAACATCTACTCAACAGCTGCCCCATTCGACCTCCGCGCCTTGCGGTAAGCTCAATCTACCATCCTCCTAGCGTCGAACATCTTATCAAAACTCAAGTCCATCTAATAACCCCTAAATTCTGTTTCCCAGTACAAGCCCTCATTGACTCCGGTTCCGCGGGAAACTTCATCTCCTCCCAATGTCTCCAGAAGATGAATCTGAACAAGAAACGACTTGAGTACGATCTCGCTATTCATACCATCCAAGGTAAACCGCTAGGAAGGGGTCGAATCCGTTACAGTTCTCCCATGTTAACTCTGCAGATTGGATGCTTACACACTGAGGAGATCTCTTTTATGGTGCTGGAGGAGTCTACAGCCGAAATCATCCTGGGACGCCCGTGGTTAATACAACATCAACCCCATCTCCACTGGAAGACCGGTGAAATCCTCCAATGGGGTTCGGACTGTCATTCTTCCTGTCTAACCACTATCACCAAGGTTACCCCTTCTCCGTCATCCGCTGAAATAGAGAGTCCTTCCTCAGAAGTTTCTTCGGATATTATCCCTCCATCCTCGTCTGATGTCTCAGAAGTGTCACTGCATTCCACTTCTGTGGAGAGCCCTGAGACTCAACGTCAGTATGAAATTCCAGTGGAGTACCGGGCGTTCCAGGACGTATTTAGTAAGGCGCTGGCCACCAAATTACCACCACATCGACCATGGGACTGCGCAATCGACTTGCTACCCGATCCAACTCTACCTAAGGGCCGTATCTATCCTTTGTCCATCCCGGAACAGAAGGCCATGGAGGAGTACGTAGAAGAGGCATTACAGCAAGAGTTCATCCGACCTTCTATCTCCCCTGCCGCTTCGAGCTTCTTCTTCGTGGCCAAGAAGGACGGAGGCTTACGGCCGTGCATCGATTACCGTCAGCTTAACTCTCAGACAGTGAAGTTTCGGTATCCTCTTCCTCTGGTCCCGGCTGCTCTGGAACAGCTCCGAGGCGCCCAAATCTTCTCCAAGTTAGACCTTCGAAGCGCCTATAACCTCATCCGTATCCGCCACGGAGATGAATGGAAGACCGCCTTCGTGACTCCCTCCGGTCACTATGAATATCAGGTGATGCCCTTCGGACTGTCAAATGCTCCAGCAGTATTCCAGGGGTATATGAATGAGATCCTTCGCCCCTTCCTCAATCGCTTCGTGATCGTCTACATCGACGATATACTTATATACTCATCTTCCCAGGCTGAACATCATCATCATGTCGTTCAAGTGCTCCAGAAACTACGCGAGCATCAGCTTTTCCTCAAACTGGAGAAGTGTGAGTTTAACATCACTACTGTTCAATTCCTCGGTTATATCATCAGCCAAGATGGAATCCAGATGGACCAGAGGAAGGTGGAGACCATTCTAAACTGGCCCTTACCATCTACTGTAAAGGAACTCCAGCGCTTCCTAGGCTTTGCCAACTTCTATCGACGTTTCATTCAAGATTACAGTCAACTCAGCTCTCCACTTACCACTGCTCTGAAGGGTCGGCCCAAGTCTCTGTCCTTATCACCTGCGGCTCTACAGGCCTTTCAGTCGCTCAAGGAAGCCTTCTCTTCTGCTCCAATACTCACTCACCCTAATCCTGATCTACCATTCATCGTGGAAGTCGATGCTTCATCCTCAGGAGTGGGGGCCGTTTTGTCTCAGCGGCAGGGGGATCTCTCCGTACTTCATCCATGTGCCTTCTTCTCCAAAAAGCTTGCCCCGGCGGAGTTAAACTACGATATCGGGAATCGTGAGCTACTGGCTATTAAGTTAGCCCTGGAGGAATGGAGACACTGGCTGGAGGGAGCTAACCATCCGTTTGAGGTCATCACGGATCATCGAAACCTGGAGTATCTACGAGAAGCTCGCAGACTAAATCCGAGACAAGCCCGTTGGGCCCTCTTCTTCACTCGATTCGACTTCAAGGTGTCATATCGTCCAGGCAGCAAGAATTGTAGAGCTGATGCTCTTTCCAGAATTCATCAAGTCCCTCACGAAGATAGTGAACCTGTGCCTATCCTCCCTCCAGCCTTATTTCTCAGTCCGATTGTGTGGGACATTGACAATCAGATCCACCAAGAAAACCGTCTCCATCCTGCTCCGCCGGGAGGTCCAGAAGGGAGTACCTTTGTACCGGAACATCTAAGAACTCCTCTTCTGGACTCAGCTCACTCCGTACCGGGCTCTGGACATCCGGGTAGCAAGCGTACCCTCTCGCTTCTCCGTCAACGGTACTGGTGGCCAACCATCTCCGAGGATGTAACAAGGTTCGTCAAGGGTTGTTCAGTCTGCGCCATTGTCAACACCCCGAGGAGACTGCCAGAGGGTAAATTGGTGCCCCTTCCGATTCCTCAGCGTCCTTGGTCCCATATCGGTATCGACTTCATGACCGACCTTCCTCCATCTGATGGTTTCACCACGGTACTTGTAGTCGTTGATCGTTTCTCTAAGGGCTGTAAATTAATCCCTCTACCAGGACTGCCGACTGCTCTGGAAACCGCCGAAGCCCTCTTCCAGGGAGTCTTTCGTAACTTCGGAATCCCGGAGGACATCGTCTCTGACAGAGGTCCCCAATTCATCTCCAGAGTTTGGCGTGCCTTCTTTCAGCTCCTCGGGGTCACTGTCAGTCTCTCTTCCGGATACCATCCTCAGACCAATGGCCAGACTGAGCGCAAGATCCAGGAAATCGGTCGCTTCCTAAGGACCTACTGCCACCAGTACCAGGACAGCTGGAACCGTTACCTTCCCTGGGCTGAGTATGCTCAAAACTCTCTCCGACAAAGCACCACTGGTCTTACTCCCTTCCAATGCATTCTCGGTTACCAACCTCCTCTGTTCCCCTGGTCTGGGGAGTTATCTGAGGTTCCAGCTGTCGACTTCTGGTTCCAGCAGAGCGAGGGGGTATGGGACTCAGCTCACGTTCATCTCCAACAGGCAATAAGGAGACACAAGACCCAGGCTGATCGTCGAAGACTACCAACTCCCTCTTATCAGCCTGGGCAGAAGGTGTGGTTGTCCACCAGGGACATTCGTCTCAAGTTGCCATGTCGTAAGCTGAGTCCTCGATTCATTGGACCTTTCCCCATCGAGAGGCAGTTGAACGAGGTCACCTACAGACTTACACTCCCAAGGCAGTATCGCATCTCACCATCCTTCCATGTGTCATTGTTAAAACCGTACGTTGACCCTGTCCTTCCTCTTCCTTCAGATACACCTGCCATTGACGTACCTCCTCCTCCTCCGGTGCCTGTGGAGGATGAGCCCATCTATAGGATCCGTTCCATCTTGGACTCCAGGCGGCGAGGTCCCCGTCTCGAGTACCTCATTGACTGGGAGGATTACGGGCCGGAGGAACGTTCTTGGGTGCTGCGCGACGACGTAATGGATCCCACTCTCCTTTCCCAGTTTCACGAGGAACATCCCAATCGACCAGCACCCAGAGGTCGGGGTAGACCTCGCCGCCGACAGCATCCTTCACAGGCGTCAAGAGCCGCTTCGGGAGGGGGGGGTACTGTCAGGATTCCACCTTCACATCACTCTCCATTACCTCCCAGATCATCACTGACTCCTCCCACTCCTTCAATCACCCGTTCACACTCCCCTGATTACTGATTCCCATCACCTGTGACTCATCACCAGTTCCCTTTATAACCCAGCATTCACCTCACCTCCGTTGTCTGATCTCGTCATTACTTGACCACAGACCCACCGTGAACACTCTCCTATGCTAACCCGCTACTTACCCAAGCTTACCTGCATTCCTCCTCGGATCCCATCGTCTCGTCTCAGTCCAGTCATCAAGGCTCCTTCTCTTCAACTCCCTCTCCTGGATCCACACCTGAATACACATCACGGAATCAATCATTCAGCTAAGACTCTCCATATTTGCCATAGACTGTCTCACTTACCATTCCACTGTGTGTCCGCAACTGCATTGTTCAATAAAAGTGTGTTTACAACTTACGTCATCTCTCTCCGTGTTTCAAACCCTGACAGCTATATTATAAATGCATTTATTTTTACTTAATATATTCAATAATTTAATGTACGAATATTTAAATAAATCAAATTCTTTCATTTAAAAAATGTCTGAAAATAGTTTGGAACCTTTTGAGATCATTTTCTCAAAAACATTTTTTTTTTTTTTTACACAGCCACAAATTTGAATCATTCCGTATCTTGACAACTGTTTGGAGTAGAAACAATAATTATATTTTTCATTCAGTGCATACTCAAAATGTGTTTCTGGGTCACAACAACAATGATAGAGTGGGCCAAATATGGGGAGGGAAAAAAGCTCATCACCACATGACATTACCAATGCACTAATAAGTTTTGTGAACATGTCTAAATATGATTGCGTTCGCGTCAAATAATCTCATAGTCAATCATTCTGGGGACTTGAGCTGTGTGAGCTAAAGCTGAAAAGTGAATGAACCTTTATTCCAGGTTAATTAACTTTACCAAACACAATACAGCCTAATTTTGTGATATATACACAAGATAAGCTTAATATCACAACAAAATGACACAAATGAAGTAAATGATGTGCTATACATGTGAAAGTCACATTCTGTAACAATACTATCAACTACTAAAACACATACAATGAATATCATTGGAGAGACCAGGGTGCCAACTGTCACCAGCATTTATCTGGCACCTCATTGATCACCTGACACCAGAGCTGCAGTGCAGCAGAATGAATGTGTGCTCTGGAGAGAAGAGGAAGGCATGATATCTGAAAGACAGTCAGTGATCGAGCACCGAGCTCGAGGCCAACCCTTCGACATGAAGGAGAGATGGCGATGGCATTTCAAAGACAAAGGAAGTGACGGCCATCGATTAAGCAATTATGGGATTGGGCCATTCTTAATGTTGTGAAAACGAGGGAATCTTAAGCATCAAGCACTAAAAATCTTGAGAGTAGATGCGTTTTTCATGTGGTACTGGAAACAGCTCTAATGGGAAAATCGGTGAGCGGATGCATTGCAGTAGACGGGGCATAAATCATCTGCTCAGCTTCACACACAGATAGTGGCCTCGGCCGTGCGGGGCACCAATAGCTTTGACAGGGAACGCTTGTGTCATGCCATCTAGAAGTTTAAAGCAGGAGAGAGGTCATCCACACTGGCCCTCCGTGAGCTAAAGGTACACATCAGTAGGCATTCGCATCCACCAGCACTCACTCACCCCAAAAAACAAGAATTTACTCATTTCTGTTGTGCACCACAACCCAGATAGCATACATATCCAGGCCTAATCTGGATCGACTATGGCATAGGAGTCATTGCCGTCATTCCATGCGGTGTGTTGGCCAGAAGAATGTGGGTGATGTGGGCCACAACTGAGCCAGATGTCATTTGCTATCTGGGAAGGAATTCATTAGCTTACGTAATATTCTTCCTCATACAAATGATCCTCTTTATCCTTTTGTTATCAACTAAAATTGCAATTATGAAACTTGATGTATAACAGGAGTGAACTCTTAAGCCTAATATTTTCTATCACATTATTTTGGCAGTTAAAGTTTTGGCCAGGTTTTTCTTGGAGTGGGAGGGTTTTGGTGAGCTTCTAGGCTGGAAATCGACGATCCAATTTGCCAACACTGAACAATGTTCTCGGTAACACTTTATTTCGATAGTCCCCTTTAGACATTCAACTAAGTAACTTTGCAACTACATTCAAGCAAGCAGTCATTGGAGTATTAGACTGTCAGCTTAACATCTGCTAACACTTTATTTTGATGCTCCACCAACAAACCTTCAACTATAAGGAATTTTGCAAGTACATGTCAACTTGTTCTACTAACCTGAACCCTAAACCAAACAATCTAATACTCTAATGTGGGTTAGTTGACATGTACTGTAGTTACAAATGAGTGAGACATAGTTGACATGTTGATGCAAAGTTACTTAGTAGCCTACAATGTCTAACGTGGACCATCGAAATAAAGTGTAACCCACTATTTTACCTGTTTAACATGGTAAACAGAATTCATTATAACCACACAAAGTGTATAAACAATCAAAATGTATCATGATGAGGATCTTCAGTGTCACCTGTAAAGTGATGTTTTAATAAATAAAAAAATTAGAAATAAACTTCAAAATAAAATAAAGTCACAAAATTAGGGAAATATATTCCAAATAGTATATTTTAAAGTCATGTTACAACTTAATTATTTAAATTCTCGTAAAAAGATTTTAAAATATTGGGCCATTTTTTTATTTTAAACACTGACTTTCCAGCAACAACAAAAAATCTATTTTGGATAAATGATAAATTAGACACATGTTGTGTCAGGACAATGATTTGACTTTTTTTTCTAACACAATGCTTTTGGATTGTTAAAAAATTAGAAGAGTCTCCGACAAGAATCCCTCTCATTTGTAACAGTGAAAGTAGGTGAAATCATTGCCGGTTGTGTGATCGATTTGCCGCCACGGCACATTTAGCATGATGCAGGAGATGTTTTGCAACCGCCGCTGAACGATTGCACAACGCGAGTTGAAAGAGTTGAATTCTTTATAAGTGTTTGTGTCAACACTGGATCCTGTCAACGCCTAACCCCCCTCCTGTCTCTTTTCTGCGGGCCTCCTGTTGTCACAAACATCCTCTCGCAGCAGGTGCTCCCGTTTCATGTGACAGCTCTTTAATACCTGGTTTGATCTGCGTAGTCATATCATTATTTTGTCTCCCTGTACACCACAAACTACTCACTTCTGCAGCCAGATGAATTATACACACACAGTATATTCAATAACTATTAACAAAAGGGAGGCATACGAAGACGGATGGAATAGGGGCCTAGATTTTTCCTGCTATCTATAAATCGACATCATTTTATCATCTTGAATGTAAAATCCTTTTGAAACAAGAAACAAATTCATTCTGAACAAAATGTTGCTAAGCACCTTTAAAGTCAACATGACCTTATTTACTTTATTAATGCATGTTCCTGGGCTTTTTTTTATCAATAATTCATCTGTGCATGTTATCCCCAAAGGTAAGGAAAAAAACTGTTGACTTCATAATCTTTAATCAAGATGTACTTTGCTCTTTTTCTGAAATGGTTTTCCCTTCCCGACAACGTCACTTGGGCTATCCGGGCTACTGAATACTCTGTAAAAACATTATAATAATTATATATATACGATCAATAAGCCACAACATATGTTTTTATATTGCTTTAACTCATCAAAATAAGTTAAGCAGTTTTCTACTTTTTTTCATAAGTTATACAAGATTCAGATCATTTTTTAAGTCAGTTTAATATAATTTAAGTTGAAATTACTTACATTTTTAAGTACAATCAACTTGGATGTTTAAGGCAGCAACTTTAGACATTGTTTGAACCAATTTAGGCTTCATTCAAACAATTTACAATCAATACACTAGGCCTATTGGTCAATAATTTTTATTTTATTTTTTTGAAAGAAGTCTCTTATGCTCACCAAGGCTAAAAGGTAAAAATACAGTAATATTTAAAAAAATTATTTGAATTTAAAATAATTGTTTTCTATTATTATATTTAAAATGATTATTGTATTGTGTTATTGTAATATGCATTACAATAATGTGATTGTAAACCTGAATTTCTATGATCATTACTCCAGTCTTCAGTGTCACATGATCCTTCAGAAATCATTCTAATTTTCAATTAAATCGTTGGTGCTCAATTGATAGCATCATCAATGTTGAAAATGACGATGATACTTTTTTTTTAAGGATTATATCATGGTTTCCACAAAATATTAAGCAGCAAAAACAGTTTTCTACACTATTAATAATAAATGTTTCTTGAGCACCAATTCAATTAAGCTTTCTTGTGATTGTCATGTAGTTTAATTTTATTAAGTTATAAACTGATTTGACAGGTTCTGGCTGCTGACTTTTTAGAGAAGTCTGAGGCAAAGCTATATGGTCTAAATATTTTTAGCAAACCCCAAAAAGTGTTTCAATTATCCCTGCTCTCTCAGGACACAAGTCACTGTCAGGAAAAGAAAGTCATGCAAAAAGGGTGAAGTGTCAGAGAGACTAACAGTGAGCGTGAAGGAGAGGGAACTGTGTGTTTACAACTGGCCTAATGTTTGCTGGAGACAGCATGTGTAGGGCCGCAGTCTGACTCCGGGTGACAGCGCTCAGAAACAGAAGAGAAATAACTGGCTGTCACGGATCAAAGCAATAAGCAGCAGCACTTGCCAGACGCAAAAACAAGAGACGGCCTCCAAACAAACTGTGCAAGCTGCAAGGGAAAATGTGTCCAAAAAAATAGCAACATCCAGCTTTTTGATAGTCTTTCGCCTTGTTCATTCATTCTCTTAAGGCTTGCATCTTTTCACAGACCCCTGAGCTCCTCTGCCTTAATCCCTCGACCTCCCCACCCGCTTCTCTTGTGTCAAATCAAATTAAAACAGCCGAAGACAAAAGCTAATTCCACATTTCCGACATTGCCTCAAATCAGGCAATTGCAGAAATGAGTTCAACCAAGTCAGAATATTAAGGAAGTGCTTTAATGAATGCATGTCATTCTGACACTACAGACAACCCTTTTTTTCCCCAATTGTATCTTAAGTTCAGCTATTCATACTGGATTTGACATGTTACTACGGTTTTACCTTTTATTGATTCACTTGACTACTAGAGCAAAACAGTAATGTGTTCCTCGACAAATTAGATAAAACAAAATTGTGCAGCTCTATTCACGGAGCTGAAAGCGCAGTTTGGCAATTACAGAGAATTGGGCACCATCAGGCCTCCCGTGGCGTTACTGTAAAAGCTGTGCTGTAGATATCCAGTCCTTTGCTTTGAATCTTTTCAATATTTGCAAATACTGGTTTGAAATCGCTTCTGCTTAGAATTTGCAGCTCCTTCTAACAGCCTCCTAAAATCACTAAGTAAAATCTTAAAGAACCACAACATGATGACTCGGCAAAAATAATTAGATTAAATAAGCATGGGTGTAAGTGAATACAGGCTGACTTCATATTCTTTTCAAAAAGCACAGAAATGCTTCATCTGTTCTTTCAAGTGAGATTTGTTGAACTTGCAATGCTCTTCTCGGAGTTTGTCAGTAGCTCTGGGGAATACATTTCATACACTGTAAAAAAATCTTTCAAGCCCAGGCAGTTCAACAGCCTCTAAATAGCTTCAACTGGAGCAAAGAGCAGATTTCTTTTCAAATATTCTAATACTTCAGACAAATCTATCGGACAGCCAATCGTTCAGACCACTTCCAGATCTTTTTCTCACTTTCAAACTTCAAACAAAGCAGCGGGCTTCTTTGAGCAAAGTCAGCTAACCAGAGGCCTCGCTTATTCTCCAATTACAGTAATGTACAAAACAATCAGCCTAAGAAGAACAATGAACTTTTTTCCTCACAATTCCAAGTTTACATCTCACTTGGTATGAGAAGTGATATATTCACAAGATTATATTACTTCTCATGATCCCCCCCCCCCCCTCCCTCCGCAATTGTGAGTTTATACAGTATCTCAGATTATATTTTGCAAATCTGACTTTAACTCGCAATTTAACTTGCGAGGTAATATTTCACAATTCTATATTTTTTCTCAAAACTGTGAGATATAAACTCGCAATTTTTGAGAAAAGCATTGCGAAAGACATACATTTAAAAAATGATATAAATCTATTGATCTAAAGGTATTGAGTATGTGTAGAAACATACTTTACAAACAAACAAATATTATGCATACACATTTTGAGAGCTAAGAAAAACTAGCTTTATTATTTCTGAAATCGCATACTTCCCTATATTGCATGTGAAAATCAGTATGTGAAAGAGTAGTGCGTGTGAATTCTCAGTTTTCAGAAAGCAGCAGGTGAAAAGTACCCAGATGAAATACTACTTCGAGATTCTGAAGTGCACCTCCAATGGACACTTTACTATCCCATGAGGCCACAGGACAGGAGTTGTGTGGGAGTGAAGTGATGCTGGGAGGTCACAATTAAAATTGTCATTTGACAGCATGACAAATTATTCAACATGGCATATTGTATACGTCCGGATTACATTCATACTTACAGAAATATACATAATCCAAAGAAGTACCAAAGTGTAAGGGATTTCGGATGAAGCTTCATAGAAATGGCCGGGCACTTCGTCTGCCGTGATTTGCTTGTTTTGATTCACTGATTGGTGGAGATTTCTTTTCATAATCATGGGTAATATAGTTTTTCACAGAGAATTCCTAGAGATGAACATGATTTTTAAGTAAACAAATTATTATTTTAATGTGGACTGAGGGCTTCAAAACCATAAACCATATACCATTGATCAACAACCATAGAGGTCACAGTAGATCTGTCTTTAAAGGTTTATGAATTATTGGTAAAAATCAGTGACCCTATGGAAAAAAAATGAATGTGATTTCAGCTCTGGAACGGTTGCACTCTATAAAAGTTTTGAAATTTTCAAAAAGATGGTTTCAAAACCAAAGACCTTTAAAATGTGCTTCTGACATAACAGGAACTTAAAATCTTCTGCTATGCCAAGGTTTTTGAAGCACTTCTGAATCTTAATTTGTAAAAATTGCGGAGCACAATAAAATCAGCAACCTTCTGGTTAGCAATCATCATTTTTCTATTTTATCTTTTATGAGAAGTCATGCTCACGAAACTTGGCAAAAATATTACCATCAATAAATTATGTTACAATAACTCTACTATAAATTTTGTAAATAAGCAAAAGATAAGAATGAAGATGTATTTGCTGCAGAGTTGTAACCTCTAAACTTTCTTTTCCACACTTCCCTTTTTTGATCACACCAAATTCAATGCTGCATCAATGTTTCTATTAAAAATCAATCTTTCTCTTCTCCCTTAGTTTATTATTTACCCTCCTCTCACATGATCTTATGGAAGCTTGCCGTTGTGCCTGCTTTGATAGGTTACAGTTCCTCTGTAAGGGGATCCCACGTGTGTGAAGTGTGAAGTGAGGCCGGAATGTTTAACCACAGGTTTTATTTTTTGGTCGGTCTTATCGAGCAGTGGTAAAGACTACAGCTAACACTGAAAAATACATGTCTATCTATAATTTTCTATGTTTGACTTCCAATCCATTATAGCTTAAGTTAAATGAGTAAATAAAAAAAACATGGCTCAAGCATTATCTCAAATAAATCCAAAACACTTTGAAATGTACTTGAAAAAGTGCAGTTACACTGGCTTAACATACTGCCTTTGACCAGAATTAAACACAAATGAGAAGTGAAAGGAGCTAAGAGCAGATCCACTGTGTTTGGCCCACATCGGTAAATGCGGGCAGAGAAGAGGGAGATCCACTGATGCATGTTAATCCAGCAACACAATGACCTCAATCCTGCAAATCTGTCAATAGAATATCCGACGCTCTGGATTAGGTGACGGCTGAAATGATAGCACAGACGTTGCTGTTATTTAAAACATCCTACACACAGATATGTATTTTGTTTTGCTATGCTCACCAAATTCCTGGAAAATGAGTTCTAAGTAGTTAGGAACTAGACGGTCAGAATTAGTGCATGCATTTGTTTGTTTTTTGGAAAGAAAATTCACCTCTCTCAAACACTATAATAGTGCTTCTCAAACTGGCTGTGCTTAATATTTACACTAACAGTTGAGGTCAAAGTATTTTTGATCTCAAATTAAAATGTATGAATATTTTCATGAGCTGAAAAGACCCAGTAAAATACTAAATATTAATTAAACATGGACTAAATAGGAAAACTGAAAATATTATATAATCAGTGATATGCAACAATTAAATATCCTGTTAGTATTAGACATATTAACATTGACATAAAAATATATGTTTTTGCCCTCCCTGCTAAAAGTAAAATCATTTCTCTACACCAGGGGTGTCAAAGTCAGTTCCTGGAGGGCCAGAGCCCTGCAGAGTTTAGCTTCAACCCTAAATTTTTTTTAAAAACACCTGATCAGCTAATCAATTCCTTCATGCTAATTTGAAAATTGCAGGTGTGTGTGTGTTGAAGCAGGGTTGGGACTAAACTCTGTAGGGCTGTGGCCCTCCAGGAACTGACTTTGACACCTGTGCTCTACACTATCCCCATTAGCATATAGAACTGCAAGCCATTTTTGGTGAAGAACAACTCCTAATGTAAAATTTCAACATTTCATTCGGCTTGCAATATGGAATAATTGTTAAATGTTAATTATGCTGTGAAAATAGATGCAACCCCAGTTTGTAACATGTTTGGTGGTGTCCTTCAAATGTCACTGTTAACTCCTGTGGAAGAAACGTGGGGCTATTTTAGAGATGGCTCCCCCTAATCTACAAATCTACAACAGTCCTGCGGTGCCTAGTCCAAGTTATTTCTCCACATGCAACGACGGGAACGCAATTTCAAGATTTGAAGCAGTGCTCACTTGGTGAGAGATAGCGGTTCTTTTGCGGCGGAGGAAGATGGCAGTCGTTGCAAAGCTGGGGTTGGTGGTCTCACAATAAACCAGAGAGGTATGTTTACAGCAGAGATTTTCTTCTTTTCACTCCAAGCTGTCACTGATGAACTGAACCACAGCACGGGTCAAAGACTAGATAAAGGCCTCCGAACCAGGAAACAATCAGGAGGCGTGTGGAGCATTATAAGGAGCTGTGCTGCTGCAATGATAAAATGGATGAACACACATATTAATACAAAGAGGAACCCTATGCGTCAGCGTTAACATGCATAGAGGATGTGATACAATGAGCACAAATCAATGTGTCATTAAAGACAACTACAACCATAGAAATATTCACAGTTAGACACTTTATTTGATAAATTCATAAAAGCAAAAAACCAATAGTTAACACTGAAAATTGGGGCTTTGATTGGCAGTGCAGTTATACTCACAAGTAAAAATGTAATTGATGCTTATTTATTATTAAATAAGCTCAATATTATACAAGTTTGTATTTTTATAATACATTTCAATCGTTATACATTTCAATTATTTAATTACATGTATTTGCTTGTTTAAACACATTAAAGGATTCACAATATAGAACAAATTTCATAATATATTATCAGAAGTTTTATATTATATATATTTTTTTTAAATATTTGTTGTGATCTGTTTCTAATGATTTTAATAATAATACAAATATACAAAAGCTGGAAAGTAAAAACTTTGTTGAGAGTTGCAGAAACATTTACATCAAATTTTAGAGAAACTTTTCAGACACACATACGCAGGACCATATTTGTGAAAAACAATTCCTGTGTTAAATTGTTCATAAAACATTCGCATATAAACTCGTATTCAGTTCAATGCAACAATTTATGTAAGAATGGATTTCTAGACAATTTACACAGAATGCTTGTGTTTCATGAATGAGGCTAATAGAGCTTTTGTATAAACAACCCTGTCCCGTGTCACACTTTTGACACTGGTGTAGCCACAGGCCATGGACCTTCTGGAAGAAAGCCATTGGACTCTGTGGATTCCGGTGTCTGACCGAACACTTCCACTGGGCTGCAAAAATGTACATGATTGACTCTTTCGGCCTTACCATTTAACCCACCCTGGCCGATACTGGCAGCCTGAAAACCTCCAGCCGGTTGGCTGGCCCAGCTGAAGTTCTGGCCGCTCTTCTTGAGAGCAGCCAGATGTTTGATGTCTAGAGTAGCGAAGGTTGTAAACTGGACTTGATTCCTTTTACTTGTGGGAGAATGCAGAGGTTCGCTACGAACGGGCCTTGCCAGCAGGGTGGCTGATCTGACAGCCATTGGAGCCATGTGAGCCATCGGATCCCGCCTTAGAGGAAGTGTGTTGGTCCTCCGTCCCAGAGTTGCGGTTCTCTCCTCACCTGCAATGGCTGGGATCTCCCTCAACTGGTTCATCTCCGGGCCTTTGCTATTCTGCATCTGAACGGCTCTTTGCATCTCCACAGCAGCCTGCATGTCCTGCTTGGAGGTAGTTGCTATCGGCGCAGCTCTGCTTTGCTCTGCAACTGTACCCAGGCGTACCCAGTGATGCCTGTGCTGGGATTGACCCTGGCACTGAAGCGGAGACTTCTTGCTGCGTGATCTCGCACTGTTAGTGGCACAGTGAAGCAAGACGCCGATAACGGCCAAGCAAAACAGTCCTACTAGCGTGTAGATGCAGACTTCTATGTCTGTAAACACGCTAAGCATCTGTATCAGATCGCTCTCCACTAGGGGTGGTTCTCGCTTGGGTTCCTCCGGTGGTAGCGGGAAGTTGGGGTTCTCAAGAAGGTTTCCATATCCATTCTTTATTGAACTTCTGGGGCTTATGGTGACTAGCGCTCTGTCTGCGACGGGCTTGGTAATGAGATTTTTACCCATAGTGTTTATTGACTTAATCGTGGATACTCCACCTCCTATTGCTTCTTGAAGATTGGATTTGGTCGCCGTTTTGATCGCACTTGTGGTGCTCTCTTGGATAATGGTGCGTTGAAGCATGTTAAGAGCGGATGTAAGGATCAGTTTGGAGTTGCTATCATCATTGGGCTGGTCGCTCTCTTTCTTGCCAGTCCCTGCAAGCTGTTCATCCGGCGGGAATTTCACCTTCACCATGCCTCCGCCCACAGCTAGTTTGCTCTTGCGTTTGGATTTCTGACAGGCCTCGCAGATAGCAAGCTCTGCTCTGAGCAGTAAGCCCTGTCCCTCGGCTTCAGCGACCACAACAAAGACAGACCCCGGTGTCTTTCGCACAGATGCTACCCTTGTGTCCAATGAAGAAATAGTGAGGGAATAACCACTGGGATCGTACAGATCAAGAGGGGTCTGGGAACCATCACTGAACTTCAGCCAGCAGCCAAGCACCGCCTCCTGTTGAATAAAGTAAAAAAAAAAAAAAACTTAAATGTCACATAAAGCAGGCTAATCAAAGTTAAAACCATCAAAGCTGGTAAACTTGGAAATAACTCCCAGTTAGCATGACAGCTAGCACAGTATCTACACAACCATGTTCATTTCAAATTAGGTAGCCCTTTGGCAGGATGTAGTATATGGCCTAAAAAACTCCATGCATGGAGGTCCATTTATCCAAATGGATCAATATTTATGTGCTTGTGTTCAAAACTCAATTTGCTTAGCCACCAGTGCACAGTGTAGTATTTACAGCAACGAGCTGTGGCACAATAGCCCAGAGCTGTTGGCTTATACCAGGGGTCCTCAAATAGCGGCCCGTGGTCCAGTGCCGGACCATGGCTTGGTTCCAACTGGAGCAACTGTAGCACCATTTTACCGTTTCTACAGTTTAAAGTAAGCAGCGCTTCAAAACAACGAAGCTGTTCACACCACAACGTTCAGGGTTGTTTATGGTAATGATCTATCGGCATGACATCCTCTAATATTTTTATAAAATGAGAAAACAAGTAAAACCTTACATATGTATCTAAATGTAAAAATAATAATAATCTGATAAAACATCAGATCTTATCTTTTAATATTCAGACCGGACCTCTTGGAACTTTAATTGAAATTCTCTGGCTTATACAGTAT